>NC_081279.1:4341045-4548545 GCF_030490865.1 Poecile atricapillus
TTTAATGAGGGGTTAATGAGGGGTTAATGAGGGGTTAATGAGGGGTGGGCGGGGTTAATGAGGGGTGGCGTGGCCAGGGGGGTTAATGAGCGGTGGGCGGGGCCAGGGGGTTAACGAGGGGGGTGGGTGTGGCTTTGTGATGGGCGTGACTTTAAGGTGGGGCACGGGAAGGGGCGGGGCTTGGAGGGGAGGGCGTGGTCAGGGTGGGGTGTGGTGGGCGTGGCTCTGGGGCTGTGGGCGTGGCTTGTAGGGGTGTGGCTTGGAAGCGGGGCCATGGGCGTGTCCCTGGGGCTGTGGGCGTGTCCCTGGGGCTGTGGGTGTGGCCTGTGAGGGTGTGGTCAGGGTGTGGCTCAGAAGGCGGGGCCGTGGGCGTGCCCCGGTTCCCGTGGGCGTGTCCCTGGGGCTGTGGGCGTGTCCCTGGGGCCGTGGGCATGTCCCCGTTCCCATGGGCGTGTCCCTGGGGCCGTGGGCGTGTCCCTAAGGCTGTGGGCGTGTCCCTGGGGCCGTGGGCGTGTCCCCGAGGCCGTGGGCGTGTCCCTGGGGCTGTGGGCGTGTCCCTGGGGCTGTGGGTGTGTCCCCGTTCCCGTGGGCGTGTCCCGGTGTGGGTGGGTGTGGCCTGTGAGGGTGTGACCAGGGTGGGGCACGGAAGGCGGGGCTGTGGGCGTGTCCCCGTTCCCATGGGCGTGTCCCCGTTCCCGTGTCCCCGTTCCCGTGGGCGTGTCCCTGAGGCTGTGGGCGTGTCCCTGAGGCTGTGGGCGTGGCTCTGGGACTGTGGGCGTGGCCTGACCCCTCCCCCAGGCCGCGGGAGCCGAGCTGGGAGGACCCCGGGGCCCCCCTGAAACGGGCGGAGCTGGAGACCCCCGGAACGAACCACGGGCGGCTGGTACGGGGGGGACTGGGGGGGATGGGGGGGACTGGGGGGACTGGGGGGGACTGGGGGAACTGGGGGGGACTGGGGGGAATGGGGAGACTGGGGGGGCACTGGGGGGAACTGGGATGGACAGGGGGGGACTGGAATGGACTGGGGGGGACTGGGGGGACATTGGGGGGACTGGGGGGGACTGGGGGGGACTGGGGGGGACTGGGGGGGAACTGGGAGGACACTGGGGGGGGACTGGGAGGACTGGGGGGGACTGGGGGGGACTGGGGGGACTGGGGGGGGACTGGGGTGGGTTCGGGGGCACTGGGAGTGGTCAGGGGGGCACTGGGGGGCACTGGGGGTTACTGGGGGGCACTGGGGGTCACTCTGGGTCACTCTGGGTCACTCTGGGGGTCACTCTGGGGTCACTCTGGGGGTCACTCTGGGGGTCACTCTGGGGGTCACTCTGGGGGTCACTCTGGGTCACTCTGGGGTCACTCTGGGTCACTCTGGGGGTCACTCTGGGTCACTCTGGGGGTCACTCTGGGGGTCACTCTGGGGGTCACTCTGGGTCACTGGGGGTCACTCTGGGTCACTCTGGGGTCACTCGGGGGGTCACTCTGGGGGTCCTGTCCCCGTTTGTCCCCCCCAGGGGCGGCTGCTGAGCGGGGACCCCCCAGGACTGAGCCCCCCCCTGGGGCCGGAGAGACCCCGCGGTGAGGGGGGGGCACAAAATGGGGAGGGGACCCCAAAAATGGGGAGGGGGACCCCAAAAATGGGGAGGGGGACCCCAAAAATGGGGAGGGGGCACCAAAAATGGGGAGGGGGGGGACCCCAAAAATGGGGGAGGGACCCTAAAAAATGGGGAGGGGACCCCAAAAATGGGGAGGGGACCCTAAAAATGGGGGGGAGGGGACCCAAAAATGGGGAGGGGACCCTAAAAAATGGGGGTAGGGACCCTAAAAATGGGGAGGGGACCCTAAAAAATGGGGAGGGGGACCCCAAAAATGGGGAGGGGGGCACCAAAAATGGGGAGGGGGGCACCAAAAATGGGGAGGGGGACACCAAAAATGGGGAGGGGACCCTAAAAAATGGGGAGGGGGACCCCAAAAATGGGGGAGGGACCCAAAAATGGGGGGAGGGACCCCATAAATGGGGAGGGACCCAAAAATGGGGAGGGGGCACCAAAAAATGGGAGGGGGGAGCCCCAAAATTGGGGGGTTCCCAATAACGACCCCCAAATCAGGGGGGGGGGAGGGGTGGAGCTCAAAATGGGGGTCCCAAAAACCCCAAAAATGGCCCCAAATTTGGGGGGGGGGGGATTTGGGAGACCCCAAAATTGGGGAGGGGGGAGGGGGGGAGGGGAGGGGGACACCCCAATAATTCCCATCCCCCCCTCTCTCCCCCCCCCAGGGCTCCTGGCTGATGGTTTGACCCTTCCAGGGACCCCCCCGAATTTGGGGAGGGGGCTCCCCCAGACCCCAAACCTGGAGAGCAACTGAGGAGGGGGGGGGGAGCCCCCCCCAAACACCCCCAAATTCGGGGAGACCCCCCCGCCAAAATTTCCCGTTTTTGGGGAGGGGCTGCATCAAAAGCCATGACCTGAAACCCCCCCCCCAAAAAACTCCGGGGGGCGCCCCCCACCCTGGGGACCCCCCCCTTGATTTTTCCCTGAAATTTGGGGACCCCCCACCCCCATTTTTGGTGCTTTTTTGGGGACCCCTCCCCCCATTTTTGGTGCTTTTTTTGGGGACCCCTCCCCCCATTTTTGGTGCTTTTTTTGGGGACCCCTCCCCCCATTTTTGGAGCTTTTTTTGGGGACCCCTCCCCCCATTTTTGGTGCTCTTTTTTTTTTGGGGGGGGGTCGCCCCTCCCCCCCCTCGGTGCTGGGCTGGAAACGCCCCCTTGGGGGAGGGGCTCGGTGACCCCTCCCCCACCTCCCCCCCCAAAATTCCGGGGACCACCTCCCCCCCCCAAATCCCCCCCAAAATCCTCCCCTGAGACCCCCAAAAATCCACCGGGACCCCCAAATACACCCCAAAAAATCAATGAGACCCCCCTGAGACCCCCCAAAATCCTTGAGACCCCCAAAATCACCCCAGAAATCAATGAGACCCCCCTGAGACCCCCCAAAATCCACGGGACCCCCAAATACCCCCCAAAAAATCAATGAGACCCCCAAGGACCCCCAAAAATTTCCCTGAGACCCCCCCCAAAAATCCCTGAGACACCCAAATACCCCCCAAAAATCCTCGGGACCCCCTTGAGACCCCCCCAAAAAATCAATGAGACCCCCCTGAGACCCCCCAAAAATCCCTGAGACCCCCAAATACCCCCCAAAAAATCAATGAGACCCCCCCTGAGACCCCCACAAAATTCACGGGACCCCCAAGAACTCCCCCAAAAATCAAACGAGAGCCCCTCAGGACCCCCTTGAGACCCCCAAAATCCCCCCAAAAATCAATGAGGGCCCCCTGAGAGCCCCCAAATCCCCCCCAAATCACCCCCAAACCCCCCCAAATCCCCCCCAAATCCCCCCAAATCCCCCCTAAATCCCCCAAACCCCCCCAAATCCCCCCAAATCCCCCAAATCCCCCAAATCCCCCCCAAATCCCCCCAAATCCCCCCAAATCCCCCCCAAATCCCCCCAAATCCCCCCAGATCCCCCCCAAATCCCCCCAAATCCCCCCAAACCTCCCCAAATCCCCCCAAACCCCCCCAAATCCCCCCTAAATCCCCCCCAAATCACCCCAAATCCCCCCAGACCCCCCCAAATCACCCCAAATCCCCCCAGATCCCCCCCAAATCCCCCCCAAACCCCCCTAAATCCCCCCAAATCCCCCCAAATCCCCCCAGACCCCCCCAAGCCGCTGCACCCACACGCACACCCCCCCTCCCCCCCCCCTCCCCTCCCCCCCCCTCCGCTTTTGGGGGTCCCTGAGCGGCCCCTCCCCCCTCCGGTGTCACCCCAATAAAAACCCCAAAGGCAGCGGCTGCGGAAATGGGGGGATTTGGGGGAATTTGGGGGATTTGGGGGGGTTTGGGGGGATTTGGGGGGATTTGGGGGGATTTGGGGGGGATTTGGGGGGATTTGGGGGGGATTTTTGGGAATTTGGGGTTTTTTGGGGGGGGGATTTTTGTGGTTTTT
The DNA here is from genome assembly GCF_030490865.1 of Poecile atricapillus. NCBI lineage: Eukaryota > Metazoa > Chordata > Aves > Passeriformes > Paridae > Poecile > Poecile atricapillus. The sequence continues at coordinate 4,345,053 of NC_081279.1, forward strand.
GGGGGGGGATGTGGGTGGAAATTTGGGGGGGGTTTGGGGTTTTTTTGTGGGGGATTTTGAGGGCGTTTGGGGGAATTTTGGGTTTTTTTGCGGGGGATTTGGGAGGACTTTTTGGGGGGATTTTTGGGGGAATTTGGGTTTTTTTTTGAGGGGGGGGATTTTGGGGGAATTTTGTGGGATTTTTTGGGAACGTTGTTTGAGTTGTTTTTGGGAAATTTTGGGGACATTTTTGGGGACACTTTTGGGACATGTGGGGATCATTTTGAAGACCTTTTTGGAGTCACTTTTGGGACATTTTGGAGACGTTTCGGGACATTTTTGGAGTCACTTTTGGGACCCTTAGGGGACACTTAGGGGACACTTTTGGGGCACTTTTGGACCCTTTTGGGGCACTTTTGGGACACTTTCTGACACTTTTGGGGCACTTTCGGGACTCCCCGGCCGCGGGAGGCGCCAGGCCCGTGCACAGGCCCCGTTGCCATGGGAACCGCTGCGCGCCGCGGCCGCCATCTTAACTCCGGGCACGCGCTCCTTTCCCGCCAACAACTTCCGCCCTCTCAGCCAATCAGAGCCTCCCGTTTAAACCACGTGACTCACGGTGACCGGAGCTGGCCGCGCCGCCGTTCTGGATCCCACCGGAGCCCGTGACGCCCCCGGGGCCTCAGCGGCACCGGCGACGCTTTGGGGACGTTCCGGGGACGCTCCGAGCGATCAGGAGGCGGCGGAACCTCCCCGTTGCCGTGGAAACAACCGGAACGCCGCGTCCGCCATCTTTACTCGTGGCACGGCCGCCATCTTATCCGCGGGCAGCACTTCCGGCCTCTGAGCCAATCAGATCCTCCCGTCCTCACCACGTGACTCCCGGTGCGGGACCCGGAAGCGCCGCCATGGCCGCCGCCGCTGCCCGTGAGTCCCGGGCGGGCCCGGGGGGGCCCCGCGCTCCGGGCCCGTCCCGAATCCGCTTCTCCTTCCTTTGGCAGCCCCGAAGCGCCGCGGGCCCGCTCGCTTGGCCGATCCGCGGCCGCTCTTCGAGGACACGAGCGCTCCCGGGGCCTCCCCGGGCCGGGGCTTCGGGGCTCCGCCGCCGCCGCCGCCGCCTTCGGCCTCCTCATCCTCACCGGGCCCGGCCGCGCCGCCGTTCGCGGCTCCCGGGGCCTTCCTGGCCGAGCCCGTCAGCAGCTTGGCCGCCGCCTACGGGAGCAGCTGGGCCTCGCACGTGGAGGGCAGCGTGAGGAACCGGGGGGAAAAACCGGGAATAACGGGGGGAAAACCGGGAATAAAAACCGGGAATGACCGGGAATAACGGGGGGGAATAACGGGGGGAAAAATGGGGAAAAACCGGGGAAAGAAAGATGAAAAATGAGGAGGAGAAATTGGGGAAAAATCAGAAAAAAATGGGAAAAAATCGGGAAAAAATCCAGGAGAAAAGTGGGGGAGGATGAGGAGGATGAGGAGGATGAGGAGGGGGAGGAGGGTGGGGATGAAGGCAGCGCTCGGTGAGGAGGAGGATGAGGATGGTGGTGATGATGATGACGATGATGATGATGATGATGATGATGATGATGATGAAGGCAGCGCTCAGTGATGATGATGATGATGATGATGACGATGATGATGATGAAGATGAAGGCAGTGCTCAGTCAGGCTCCTTGTGATGATGATGATGAGAATGATGAAGATGAAGATGACGAAGGCAGCACTCAGTGAGGATGATGAGGACGATGATGATGAAGATGATGATGATGATGAGGATGATGATGATGGTGATGATGACAAGGATGATGAGGATGATGAAGAAGATGATGAAGATGATGATGAAGATGATGATGATGATGATGATGAAGGCTCTCTCCATCCCCAGCTCTGTCGCTGGCTCCCCGCTGGCACTCTCAAGGGTTGATATTGGGATGATGAAGGGCAGCGCTCAGGGTGATGATGAGGACAGGGATGAGGATAGGGGTGATGATGATGATGATGATGAAGATGATGATGATGATGATGATGATGATGAAGGCTGTTTCTGTCCCCAGCTGTGCCGCTGGCTCCCCGCAGGGACTCTCAAGGGTTGATATTGGGATGATGAAGGCAGCGCTCAGGGTGATGATGAGGACAGGGATGAGGATAGGGGTGATGATGATGATGATGAAGGTGAGGATGATGAAGATGATGAAGATGATGATGATGAAGGCTGTTTCTGTCCCCAGCTGTGTCGCTGGCTCCCCGCTGGCACTCTCAAGGGTTGATATTGGGATGATGAAGGGCAGCGCTCAGGGTGATGATGAGGACAGGGATGATGATGATGATGATGATGATGATGAAGGTGGTGATGATGAAGATGATGATGATGATGATGATGATGATGAAGGCTGTTTCTCCCCCCAGCTGTGTCGCTGGCTCCCCGCTGGCACTCTCAAGGGTTGATATTGGGATGATGAGGGCAGCGCTCAGGGATGATGATGAGGACAGGGATGGGGATAGGGGTGATGATGATGAAGGTGATGATGAGGATGAAGATGGGGATGATGATGATGATGAAGGCTCTCTCCATCCCCAGCTGTGTCGCTGGCTCCCTGCAGGGACTCTCAAGTATTACTTTGCGGTGGACACGGCGTACGTGGGCAGGAAACTGAGGCTGCTGCTCTTCCCCTTCGGACACCCGGTAACTGGGATGGACTGGGATGCACTGGGATGGACTGGGGGGGACTGGGATGGACTGGGAGGGACTGGGAGGGACTGGGAGGGACTGGGAGGGACTGGGGGGGACTGGGAATGGACTGGGGGGGACTGGGAGGAACTGGGAGGGACTGGGAATGGACTGGGAGGGACTGGGGGGCACTGGGAGCAGGTTTTGGGATATTTTGGGATATTTTGGGGTATTTTGGGATGTTTGAGGATGTTTTGGGGTGTTCTGGGATATTTTGGGGTGGTTTTGGGATATTTTGGGATATTTTGGGATATTTTGGGGTGTTTCTGGGATGTTTTTGGGGTGTTGTGGGGTGTTTTTGGGTTGTTCTGGGATATTTTGGGGTGTTCTGGGATATTTTGGGGTGTTCTGGGATGTTTTTGGGGTATTTTGAGGTGTTTTTGGGGTGTTTCTGGGGTGTTTTTGGGATATTTTGGGATATTTTGGGATATTTTGGGGTGTTTTTGGGATATTTTGGGGTCCCTGACACCCCCAGCCCCCAGGACTGGCAGGTTCGGTACCAGCAGGACGGTCCCGTCGCCCCTCGCTTCGATGTCAACGCCCCTGACCTTTACATCCCGGGTAGGGACCCCAAAAACGGCCCTGGGACCCCCAAAAACCCCCCTGGGACCCCAAAAATGGCCCTGGGACCCCCAAAATCCACCTTGGGACCCCCAAAAACGGCCCTGGGACCCCCAAAATCCACCTTGGGACCCCCAAAAACCCCCTGGGACCCCCAAAATCACCCCTGGGACCCCTGAAATCCACCTTGGGACCCCCAAAAACCCCCTGGGACCCCCAAAATCCCCAAAACCTCAAATTTTCCCTCAAAATCCAACTCAAATCCCCCCAAATCCACCCTGGGACCCCCAAACCCCCCAAAATTCCCCAAAAACCCCAAAACCCCTCCCCAAAAAAACCCAAAATCCCCCTAAAAATTCCCCAGAAATCCCCAAAGTTCCCTGAAATTCCCAATAATTTCTGAAATATCCCCAAATCCCCCCAAATTCCCCCAAATCCCCCCAAATTCCCCCAAATTCCCCCAAATTCCCCCAAATTCCCCAAATTCCCCCAAATCCCCCAAATTCCCCCAAATTCCCCCAAATCCCCCCAATCCCTGAGCTCCGTGTCCTTCCTCCCGCAGCCATGGCCTTCCTCACCTACATCCTGCTGGCCGGGCTGGCCCTGGGCACCCAGAACAGGTACGGACCTTCGGCCTCATCCTCATCCTCATCTCCATCCTCATCCTCATCTTCATCTTCATTCTTATCTTCCTCATCCTCATCCTCATCCCCTTCCTGTCCTCATCCTCTTCATCCTCATCTCATCCTCATCTTCCTCATCCTCATCTTCATCCCCTTCCTGTCCTCATCCTCTTCATCCTCATCCTCATCTCATTCTCATCTTCCTCATCTTCATCCCCTTCCTGTCCTCATCTTCTTCATCCTCATCTCATTCTCATCTTCCTCATCCTCATCTTCATCCCCTTCCTGTCCTCGTCCTCTTCATCCTCATCCTCATCTTTCTCATCTTCCTCATCCTCATCTTCATCCCCTTCCTGTTCTCATCCTCTTCATCCTCATCTTCATCCCCTTCTTGTTCCCATCCTCGTCCTCATCCCCTTCCTCATCTTCGTCCTCATCTTCCTCACCCCTTTCCTTGTCCTCGTTCTTGTCTTCATCTTCACCCTCATCTTCATCCCCTTCCTGTCCCCATCCTCATCCTCTTTATTCCTATCCCCTTCCTCATCCCATCCTCGTGCTCTTCATCCTCATCCTCATCTTCATCCTCATCCCTGTTCTGATCCTCATCCCATCCTTGTGCTCTTCATCCTCATCTTTATCCTCATCCCTATTCTGATCCTCATCCCCTTCCTCATCCCATCCTCGTGCTCTTCATCCTCATCCTCATCTTCATCCTCATCCCTCATCCCCTTCCTCATCCCATCCTTGTGCTCTTCATCCTCATCTCATCCTCATCCTCATCCCTATTCTGATCCTTATCCCATCCTCGTGCTCTTCATCCTCACTCTCTTCCTCATCCTCATCTTCATCCCCATCCCCAGTTCCGTTATCCCAATTCCCAGTCCCACTGTTCCGGGCGGAATTCCCAAATCCCAAACCCCTGAATTCCCAATTCCGGGATTCCCAATTCCCAGATTCCCATGGAATTCCCGGAATTCCCAGGTTTTCCCCGGACAGCCTGGGGCTGGCAGCGAGCTCAATTCCCATTAACCCCATCCCTCCCAAACCCCAAACCCCAAATCCGGGATTCTGGGATTCCGGGATTCCCAAATTCCCAGATTCCCATGGAATTCCCAAATTCCCAGGTTTTCCCCGGACAGCCTGGGGCTGGCAGCGAGCTCAGTTCCCATTAACCCCATCCCTCCCAAACCCCAATTCCCAAACCCCAAATCTGGGATTCTGGGATTCCCAATTCCCAGATTCCCATGGAATTCTGGAATTCCAGGTTTTCCCCGGACAGCCTGGGGCTGGCAGCGAGCTCAGCCCTGGCCTGGCTGCTGCTGGAGGTTCTCACCGAGCTCCTGGCGCTGAACCAGGGGCTGTTCCCAAACCCCAAATCCGGGATTCTGGAATTCCCGAATTCCCAATTCCCAGATTCCCACGGAATTCCGGAATTCCCAGGTTTTCCCCGGACAGCCTGGGGCTGGCAGCGAGCTCAGCCCTGGCCTGGCTGCTGCTGGAGGTTCTCACCGAGCTCCTGGCACCGAACCCGGGGCTGTTCCCAAACCCCAAACCCCAAACCCCAAACCCCAAATCCGGGATTCTGGAATTCCAGGATTCCCAATTCCCAGATTCCCATGGAATTCCCGAATTCCCAGGTTTTCCCCGGACAGCCTGGGGCTGGCAGCGAGCTCAGCCCTGGCCTGGCTGCTGCTGGAGGTTCTCACCGAGCTCCTGGCGCTGAACCCGGGGCTGTTCCCAAACCCCAAACCCCTGAATTCCCAATTCCAGGATTCCCAATTCCCAAATTCCCATGGAATTCTGGAATTCCCAGGTTTTCCCCAGACAGCCTGGGGCTGGCAGCGAGCTCAGCCCTGGCCTGGCTCAGTTCCCATTAACCCCGTCCCTCCCAAACCCCAATCCCCAAACCCCAAATCAACCCCAAATCCGGGATTCTGGGATTCCGGGATTCCCGTTATCCCAATTCCCAGATTCCCATGGAATTCTGGAATTCCAGGTTTTCCCCAGACAGCCTGGGGCTGGCAGCGAGCTCAGCCCTGGCCTGGCTGCTGCTGGAGGTTCTCACCGAGCTCCTGGCGCTGAACCCGGGGCTGTTCCCAAACCCCAAATCCCTGAATTCCCAATTCCCAAATTCCCAAATTCCCATGGAATTCTGGAATTCCAGGTTTTCCCCGGACAGCCTGGGGCTGGCAGCGAGCTCAGCCCTGGCCTGGCTGCTGCTGGAGGTTCTCACCGAGCTCCTGGCGCTGCATTTGGCTCCGGGCTCGTCCCAGCTGGGCCCGGCCGACGTCGTGGCGCTCGCCGGGTACAAATACGTGGGGTGAGCCCGGAATTCCGGGGGAATTCGGGAATCTCCGTCGGGATGGGGGGGTTTGGGGCTTTTATCCCGAGTTTTGGGGATTTTGTTTGGGTTTTTGGGAGTTTTTATTTGGGATTTTTGGGGTTTTATTTGGATTTTTGGTGATTTTTATTTAGATTTTTTGGGGGATTTTATTTGGGATTTTTGGGGTTTTTATTTGGGATTTTTGGGGGATTTTATTTGGGATTTTTGGGGTTTTTATTTGGAGTTTTGGGGATTTTGTTTGGGTTTTTGGGAGTTTTTATTTGGGATTTTTGGGGTTTTATTTGGATTTTTGGTGATTTTTATTTAGATTTTCTGGGGGATTTTATTTGGGATTTTTGGGGTTTTATTTGGAGTTTTGGGATTTTATTTGGATTTTTGGGGATTTTATTTGGGATTTTTGGGGATTTTATTTGGGGTTTTTGGGGTTTTTATTTGGACTTTGGGGGATTTTATTTGGGTTTTTGGGGATTTTATTTGAGTTTTACGGATTTTATCCCAATTTTTGGGGCTTTATCCCAATTTTTGGGGATTTTATCCAGATTTCTTGATTTTATCCTAATTTTTGTGCGTTTTACCCCAAATTTCGGTGTTTTCTCCCCAAATTTCATGGATTCCATCCCAAATTTTGGGAATTTTGGGAATTCTGGGCAGGACAATCACGGGGCTGCTCCTGGGCAGCGCCAGAACTCCCAATTATTGAGGATTTTACCCCAAATTTTGAGGATTTTACCCCAAATTTTGGGGTTTTAACCCCGAATTTTTGTGTTTTTGTCCCGGATTTCCTGGATTGTGCCGGGAATTTTGGGAATTTTGGGAATTCCGGGCAGGATGATCGCGGGGCTGCTCCTGGGCAGCGCCAGAACTCCCAATTATTGAGGATTTTACCCCAATTATTGAGGATTTTACCCCAAATTTTGGAGTTTTTACCCCAAATTTCGAGGTTTTAACCCCAGATTTTTGTGTTTTCGTCCCGGATTTCCTGGATTGTGTCGGGAATTTTGGGAATTTTGGGAATTCCGGGCAGGATGATCGCGGGGCTGCTGTCGGGGCTGCTCCTGGGCTCTGCCGGGTACCACGCCGCCCTGGGCTGGAGCTGCCTCAGCATCTTCATCTTCATGGTGAGCAAATCCCGGGAATTCCGGGAAATTCTGGGAATTCCGGGGCGGGGAAATTCCCGGGAATTCCTTTTGGAGCCACGGTCAGGGAGGGTTTGGGGGTTTTTTGGGATTTTTGGGGGAATTTTTAGATTTATTGGGATTTTTTTAATGTATTTTTGGGACTTTTTAAAAATTTTTTTTGGATTTTTTTTTTTATTTTTTAAAGGATTTTTTGGGGGGATTTTTGGGCTTTTTCTTTTGATTTTTTAAGGATTTTTGGGGGGGGATTTTGGGGATTTTTTTGGGATTTAAGGACCTGAGGAGCTGGAAAAGGCCAATCCCGAGGTTCTGATTCCCGGATTTTCTCGGAATTCCGCAGATCCGGACGCTGAGGCTGAAGCTGCTCTCGGGAATCTCAACCGAGGGGATTTTGGGTCGTTTTAATGGGATTTTGGTGGGAATTTTGGGGATTTTTTTGGGATTTCAGCACCTGAGGGTTTGATCCCGAGGTTCTGATTCCCGGATTTTCCCGGAATTCCGCAGATCCGGACGCTGAGGCTGAAACTGCTCTCAGGAATCTCAACCAAGGGGATTTTGGGGTGGATTTTGGGTCGTTTTAATGGGATTTTGGTGGGAATTTGGGGATTTTTTTGGGATTTAAGGACCTGAGGAGCTGGAAAAGGCCAATCCCGAGGTTCTGATTCCCGGATTTTCCCGGAATTCCGCAGATCCGGACGCTGAGGCTGAAGCTGCTCTCAGGAATCTCAACCGAGGGGATTTTGGGGCTGATTTTGGGTTATTTTAATGGGATTTTGGTGGGAATTTGGGGATTTTAGGGGGATTTCAGGACCTGAGGAGCTGGAAAAGGCCAATCCCGAGGTTCTGATTCCCGGATTTTCCCGGAATTCCGCAGATCCGGATGCTGAGGCTGAAGCTGCTCTCGGGAATCTCAACCGAGGGGATTTTGGGGTGGATTTTGGGTTGTTTTTTGGTGGGAATTTGGGGATTTTTTTGGGATTTAAGGACCTGAGGAGCTGGAAAAGGCCAATCCCGAGGTTCTGATTCCCGGATTTTCCCGGAATTCCGCAGATCCGGACACTGAGGCTGAAGCTGCTCTCGGGAATCTCAACCGAGGGGATTTTGGGTCGTTTTAATGGGATTTTGGTGGGAATTTTGGGATTTTGGTGGGAATTTTGGGATTTCAGGACCCGAGGGTTTGATCCCGAGGTTCTGATTCCCGGATTTTCCCGGAATTCCGCAGATCCGGACGCTGAGGCTGAAACTCCCCTCGGGAATCTGCACCTGAGGGGATTTTGGGGCTGATTTTGGGTTGTTTTAATGGGATTTTGGTGGGATTTTAGTGGGAATTTTGGGATTTTAGGGGGATTTCAGGACCTGAGGAGCTGGAAAAGGCCAATCCCGAGGTTCTGATTCCCGGATTTTCCCGGAATTCCGCAGATCCGGACGCTGAGGCTGAAGCTGCTCTCAGGAATCTCAACCGAGGGGATTTTGGGGTGGATTTTGGGATCTTTAAATGGGATTTTGGTGGGAATTTTGGGATTTCAGGACCCGAGGGTTTGATCCCGAGGTTCTGATTCCCGGATTTTCCCGGAATTCCGCAGATCCGGACGCTGAGGCTGAAGCTGCTGGCGGAGCCGGCGGCCGAGGCTCGGAGCCAGCTGCGCCTGTACCTGACCGTGGCCATCGCCGCCGCGCAGCCCCTGCTCATGTACGGCCTCACCTTCCACCTGCTGCGCTGACAGCCCCCAAATCCCGGGAAAAAAACGGGAATTCCCGGAATTCCAGAGCGTTCCCAGAAAAATCCCACCCTGGAATCAATAAATGGCTTTTTCTGGGGTTTTTTGGGGGTTTTTTGGGGGTTTTTTGTTGATTTTTTGGGTTTTTATCCTGAATTTTGGGTGGTTGGAGGTTGGGGAGATCCCCCTGAGATCCAGAATTCCAGGAAAATCCCGGAATTCCAGAGTTTTCCCAGAAAAACCCCACCCTGCAATCAATAAATGGCTTTTTGGGGGGTTTTGGGGTTTTTTTGTTGATTTTTTGGGTTTTTATCCTGAATTTTGGGTGGTTGGAGGATGGGAAATCATCCCTGAGATCCAGAATTCCCAGGAAAATCCCGGAATTCTGCGGTTTTCCCAGAAAAACCCCACCCTGTAATCAATAAATGGCTTTTTCTGGGGTTTTTTGGGGTTTTTTTGTTGATTTTTGGGGTTTTTATCCTGAATTTTGGGTGGTTGGAGGATGGGAAATCATCCCTGAGATCCAAAATTCCAGGAAAATCCCGGAATTCCAGAGTTTTCCCAGAAAAATCCCACCCTGCAATCAATAAATGGCTTTTTCTGGAGTTTTGGGGTTTTTTTTGGGTTTTTATCCCAAATTTTTGGGGGTTGGAGATGGAGGAGACCCCTGAGACCTCAAATTCCCAGGAAAAACCCCAGAATTATCCCAATTTTTGCTCATTTTGAGTTCACTTTTCCCCATTTTTGATCATTCTACCCCATTTCTGTCCCCTTTTAATTCACTTTACCCCATTCCTGGTTGTTTTAAACTCATTTTTTACCACTTTTAACCAATTTCACCCCATTTCTGTCCCCTTTTAATTCACTTTATCCCATTTTAAACTCATTTTTACCACTTTTAACCAATTTTACCCCATTTCTGTCCCCTTTAAATTCACTTTATCCCATTTTAAACTCATTTTTTACCACTTTTAACCAATTTCACCCCATTTTTAGCCACCTTTGATTCCCTTTACCCCATTTCTGGCCATTTTAACTCATTTTTTACCATTTTTAACCAATTTTACCCCATTTCTGTCCCCTTTTAATTCACTTTATCCCATTTTAAACTCATTTTTTACCATTTTTAACCAATTTTACCCCATTTCTGTCCCCTTTAAATTCACTTTTTCCCATTTTAAACTCATTTTTTACCATTTTTAACCAATTTCACCCCATTTCTGTCCCCTTTTAATTCACTTTTTCCCATTTTAAACTCATTTTTTACCACTTTTAACCAATTTCACCCCATTTCTGTCCCCTTTAAATTCACTTTATCCCATTTTAAACTCATTTTTTACCACTTTTAACCAATTTCACCCCATTTTTAGCCACCTTTGATTCCCTTTACCCCATTTCTGGCCATTTTAACTCATTTTTTACCATTTTTAACCAATTTTACCCCATTTCTGTCCCCTTTTAATTCACTTTATCCCAGTTCTGGCCGTTTTTAACTCATTTTTCGCCATTTTTAACCGATTTCCCCCCGTTTTTGGTCACATTTTGGTCACTTTAATGGACAGAAATTCACTTTTTCTGCACACCACGATAACACCGAGGGGCGGGGGAGGGGGCCCTGGTTTTGGGGGGGATTTGGGGAATTTGGGGGATATTTTTGGGGTGATTTTGGGGGTTTTTGGGTCACTCCAGGGACTGCAGCATCAGCAGCTGCTTCAGCACCTTGGTCTGGCTCGTCTCGCGGATCTCCCCCGCCAGGAACATCTCGTCCACCACCGTGTACACCTGGGAAAGCCAAAAAACCCCAAAATCAGCCCAAAATCAGCTCAAAATCAGCGTGAGCACCTCGAAAAACCCAAAAATCATCAAAAACTGCCCAAAAATCTCCTGAAATTGGCCAAAAGTGCCCAAAATAACCCAAAAACCCAGCCAGGAACATCTTATCCACCACCATGTACACCTGAGAAAGCCAAAAAACCCCAAAATCAACCCAAAATTGGCCCCAAATCCCCAAAAACGGCCCCAAAATCGTTGTGGGCGTCTCAAAAATTCCCAAAATTGTCAAAAACTGCCCCAAAATCTCCTGAAATCGGCCAAAAATGCCCAAAATAACAAAAAAAAACCCAAAACAGCCCCAAATCGTTGTGGGCACCCCCAAAATTCCCAAAATCGTCAAAAACTGCCCCAAAATCCCCCTGAAATCGGCCAGAAATAGCCCAGGACCCCTCCCCAAATTAAATCAACACCCCCAGACCCCCCAAAAATGCCCCAGGACCCCTCCCCAAATTAAACAAACACCCCCAGGACCCCTCCCCACACCCCCAGAGCCCCCCAGGACCCCTCCCCACACCCCCAGAGCCCCCCAGACCCCTCCCCACACCCCCAGGACCCCTCCCCAAATTAAACAAACACCCCCAGACCCCTCCCCAAATTAAACAAACACCCCCAGGACCCCTCCCCAAATTAAACAAACACCCCCAGGACCCCTCCCCAAATTAAACAAACACCCCCAGGACCCCTCCCCAAATTAAACAAACACCCCCAGACCCCTCCCCAAATTAAACAAACACCCCCAGGACCCCTCCCCAAATTAAACAAACACCCCCAGGACCCCTCCCCACACCCCCAGGACCCCTCCCCAAATTAAACAAACACCCCCAGACCCCTCCCCACACCCCCAGGACCCCTCCCCAAATCCCCCTCCCCAAATCCCCCTCCCCAGACCTTGTAGAAGTTGAAGACCAGGTCGAGCTCGCAGACGTTGTGGAAATACTCATTGAGCACCTGGGGGGAGCCCAATTAACAGCCCCCGTTAATTAACCCCGGGGGCTCATTAAGACCCCCCAGGGGGAGTGTTAATTAAGGGCGGGGGGTTAATTAAGGGGGCAGTTAATGAGTCACCTCCACGAAGTTGTGGATGGCCTCCAGGTAGGCCAGGTTGTTGTCGGTGACGTCGACGCAGATGCAGAAATAGAGCCCAGCGTAGCGGCGGTAAATGATCTTGAAATTGCGGAACTGGGGGGACTGGGAGTTACTGGGAGGGACTGGGATGGGACTGGGAGGGACTGGGATGGGGTGGAGGGGCACTGGGAGGGACTGGGAGGGACTGGGGGGCACTGGAGCCCGGCGTAGCGGCGGTAAATGATCTTGAAATTGCGGAACTGGGGGGACTGGGAGTTACTGGGAGGGACTGGGATGGGACTGGGAGGGACTGGGATGGGGTGGAGGGGCACTGGGAGGGACTGGGAGGGACTGGGGGGCACTGGAGCCCGGCGTAGCGGCGGTAAATGATCTTGAAATTGCGGAACTGGGGGGACTGGGAGTTACTGGGAGGGACTGGGATGAGACTGGGACAGACTGGGAGGGACTGGGAGGGACTGGGATGGGGTGGAGGGGCACTGGGAGGGACTGGGGGGCACTGGAGCCTGGTGTAATGGCAGTAAATGATCTTGAAATTGCGGAACTGGGGGGACTGGGAGTTACTGGGAGGGACTGGGATGAGACTGGGACAGACTGGGGGGGACTGGGAGGGACTGGGATGGGGTGGAGGGGCACTGGGAGGGACTGGGAGGGACTGGGGGGCACTGGAGCCCGGCGTAGCGGCAGTAAATGATCTTGAAATTGCGGAACTGGGGGGACTGGGAGTTACTGGGAGGGACTGGGATGGGACTGGGACAGACTGGGAGGGACTGGGATGAGACTAGGACAGACTGGGAGGGACTGGGACAGACTGGGAGTTACTGGGATGGGACTGGGAGGGACTGGGATGGGACTGGGACAGACTGGGAGGCAGTGGGATGGGACTGGGATGGGACTGGGACAGACTGGGATGGGACTAGAAGGGACTGGGATGGACTGGGAGGAGCCCCAGCTGCCCCCAAAGCTCCATTAACCAAAATCCTCCCCATTTTCCCCTAAAACTCGGTGATTTTGGGGTAAAACCTGTCAATTTTGGGGTGAAAATTGTGATTTTTGGGGTAAAACCTGTCGATTTTGGGGTGAAAAAGGGCGATTTTGGGGTGAAAATTGTGATTTTTGGGGTAAAACCTGTCGATTTTGGGGTGAAAAAGGGCGATTTTGGGGTGAAAATTGTGATTTTTGGGGTAGAACCTGTCGATTTTGGGGTGAAAAAGGGCGATTTTGGGGTTTTCACCTCGACGAAATTGGTGTGTTTGGCGTCCCTGACGGTGACCACGGCGTGAACCTCCTCGATCAACTTCTGCTTCTCGTCATCATCAAACTGCATGTACCACTTGGCCAGGCGGGTCTTGCCGGCCCGGTTCTGGATCAGGATGAAGCGGATCTGCCCCGGAATTCCCGGAAAAAACGGGATTTTGGGAGAGTCAGAAATGGGGGGAAATCGGGAAAATTCCCTCCCTGAAATTCCCGTTTTTTCATCATTGGAATTTGGATTTTGTCATCGTTTAATCAGGGGAGTGTTCCCAGCCTGCTTCTGGATCAGGATGAAGCGGATCTGCCCCGGAATTCCCGGAAAAAACGGGATTTTGGGAGAGTCAGAAATTGGGGGAAATCGGGGAAATTCCATCTTGCAGATCTGGAATTTAAACTGGGATTTTTTGGGTGTATAACGAAGGGCAAAAGGGGCTTTTTTGACCCCCCCAAAATGGGATTTAAAGGGACTCCCCCCATAAAATCCATGGGGGACCCTCAATGAGCAGGAAAAGGGGGATTTTAGGGAAAAAACCTCGAGCCCACCCCCCAAAATCCCCTCCAAGGACCCGAAAATGAGGGAAAATCCCAGAATCCCCTCAAAACAGACCCTAAACTGGGGAAAACACCCCAAAACATCTCAAAATCCCCTCAGAACACCCCAAAAGTGACCCTAAAATGGGGAAACCTTCCCAAAATCCCTCAAAAGAGATCCTAAAATGGGGTGACAGCCCCCAAATCTCCTCATAAAAACCCAAAATAGTGAAACTTCCCCTCAGAACCCCTCAAAATTACCCTAAAATAGGGAAAACCCTCAAAGCATCCCAAAATCTCCTCATAAAAACCTAAAATTAGTGAAACTTCCCCTCAGAACCCCTCAAAATTACCCTAAAATAGGGAAAACCCTCAAAGCATCCCAAAATCTCCTCATAAAAACCTAAAATTAGTGAAACTTCCCCTCAGAACCCCTCAAAATTTCCCTAAAATAGGGAAAACCCTCAAAGCATCCCAAAATCTCCTCATAAAAACCTAAAATTAGTGAAACTTCCCCTCAGAACCCCTCAAAATCCCCCCCAAAGAGATCCTAAAATAGGGAAAAACCCCAAAACACCCCAAAATCTCCTCATAAAAAAACTCAAATAGTGAAACTTCCCTTAAGAACCCCTGAAGATCCCCCTGAATGGACCGTTAATTAGGAAAAACCCCAAAATCTCCTCATAAAAACCCAAAATCAGTGGAACTTCCCCTCAGAACCCCTCAAGATCCCCCTGAATGGGCCGTTAATTAGGAAAAACCCCAAAATCTCCTCATGAAAAACCTCAAGTAGTGAAACTTCCCCTCAGAACCCCTCAAGATCCCCCTGAATGGACCGTTAATTAGGAAAAACCCCAAAATCTCATCATAAAAACCCAAAATCAGTGGAACTTCCCCTCAGAACCCCTCAAGATCCCCCTGAATGGGCCGTTAATTAGGAAAAAACCCAAAATCTCCTCATAAAAACCCAAAATCAGTGGAACTTCCCCTCAGAACCCCTCAAGATCCCCCTGAATGGACCGTTAATTAGGAAAAAACCCAAAATCTCCTCATGAAAAACCTCAAGTAGTGAAACTTCCCCTCAGAACCCCTCAAGATCTCCCCCCCCCCCCCCCCCATTCCCCTCACGGCGCTCCAGGCCCGAGGCCCCCCCGGTCCTTCCCCTTCCTCCCGACCCTCCCCATCCCCGCTGCCGCCGTGTCCCCCCCGCTTGTCCGCTGCCCTCAGGGGGTCTCACCATGGCGGTGCCGGCCCGAGGCCCCCCCGGTTCCGATCCCGGTTCCGATCCCGGTTCCGATCCCGTTCCCGGTTCCGCCCCCCCCTTCACGGCCAGGCCCCGGCGCTTCCCGCCTCCGCCAGGGGGCGCCCCCGCGCGCCGCGCGCACCGCGCCTGCGCCGAACCTCCCGTTCCCGCCCTTTCCCCCTCACGTTTCCCGCCCCTCCCCAAAATCCTCCCGCCCCCCTCCCCAAAATTCTCATCGCCCCCTCCCCAAAATTCCCGCCCCGGGAATGAAGGAGGGCGAGCAAAGGGAGATTTGTGGCCCCCTCCCCAAATTTCCCGCCCCTCCGCGCTCACGCCCCGCCCACAGCGCCCTTAGACACGCCCCCTTTCCTCGCTCCCCCTCCCCAAATTCTCCCGCCTCCTCCTCCCGCTCATCCCGGATTTCGCCCCCTCCCCAAATTCCGCGCCCCCCCCCAAATCCCGCTCGTTCCTCCCCCCGCCCCGCCAGGCCACGCCCCAAACCACGCCCACTCCTCATTACCCCGCTCTTCTGGCCCCTCCCATTCCTTCCCCCTCACCCCAAAATTCCCGCCGGCCTTTGCTTCTCCCCCTTCCAGAAAATTCCCCGTTTCACCCCCCAAAATTCCCGCGCCCCCCCTGCAAAATTCCCGCAAAATTCCCGCTTTTCTCTGGAATTCCCGGCGCTCTCCCCGAGCCCCGCCCCCTCGCTTTAGCCCCGCCCCCTTCGCTTTAGCCCCGCCCCTCCCGCCGCTCCCGCCGCTCCCCTCACGGAGCCGCCCCCCCCCCTCCCGCCGCGCACGCGCTCCCGCCATTCCCCCCCCCCCGCGCTCGGGAAGGCGGAGGCGGAGGGAGGAGGAGGAGGAGGAGGAGGAGGAGGAGGAGGAGGAGGCGGCTGAGGGCTGAGGGGGGGGGGGGGTTTAGAGGAGGAGGAAGGCGCCGCCGCCATTACAGGCCGAGCCCGCCCCGGCGGCCCCCGCCGCCCTCGCCCCGCCCGCCGCCGCCGCCCCGAGCGCGGACATGGCGCTGCCGCCGCCTCCCGCCGCCCCCGGCCCGGCCCGATGCCGCCGCCGCCGCCGCTGCTTCTCCGGTAAGAAAGGGAAACCTCTTCCTCCTTCCTCTTCACCCTCAGCGCCACCATCGCCGCCTTTTCTCTGGGAACCCCCCCCCCCCCCCCAGAAGAACAATGGGCCGCCCCACCCCCGCCCGCCGCGCGCCCGCCGGGCCGGCCCATGGCCCCCGCGGGGGGGGGGGGCGCGGCCCGTGAGGGGGCCCGGGAGAGACCACCCCCCGTGGGGGGAGGGGGGGGAAAAGAGACCGATCCCCCACCCCACCCCCCCCATCCGTCCGTTCTCAATGGTTTCGCCGCCCATTCACGGGGGGCTGCGGGGGGAGACCCCCGGGAGGGGCCTGGGGAGGGGGGGACTGAGGGGAGACCACCCCCAATTCCGGGGGGTTTCACAGGGGAGACCCCCGGGAGGGGCCTGGGGAGGGGGGGACTGAGGGGAGACCACCCCCAATTCCGGGGGGTTTCACAGGGGAGACCCCCGGGAGGGGCCTGGGGAGGGGGGGACTGAGGGGAGACCACCCCCAATTCCGGGGGGTTTCACAGGGGAGACCCCCGGGAGGGGCCTGGGGAGGGGGGGACTGAGGGGAGACCACCCCCAATTCCGGGGGGGTTTACAGGGGAGACCCCCGAATTTGGGGGGCATTAGAGGGGAGACCCCCCCCCACTCAATTTGGGGAGGCTTAAAGAGAAGACCCCCCCTCAATTCGGGGGTCTTAAAGGGGAGACCCCCCCAGTTTGGGGAGTGGTTACAGGGGAGACCCCCTCAATTTGGGGAGTATTTGGAGGGGAGACCACCCCCAATTTGGGGGGGGGGACTTGGAGGGAAGGGTCCCCAAATTAGGGGAGGGGGGAACCTCAAACTATGGGAGAGGAGACTCCCCCAATTTGGGGAGGGGGTCTGGAAGGGGAGACCCCCCCCCCCCAGTTAGGGGGAGAGCCCCAATTAGGGGAGGGGAGACCCCCACTTAGGGGAGACCCCTCCCCAAAATCAATGCGCCTCCAGTGGGGGAGTGAAGACCCCTCCCCTAATTAAGAGTTGAGGGTTTCTCTCCCATTTTGGGGGGATCCCCTCGAATCCCCCTCCCCAAATTGGGATCCCTCAAATCCCCCTCCCCAAATTGGGATCCATCCCTCAAATCCCCCTCCCCAAATTGGGATCCATCCCTCAAATCCCCCTCCCCAAATTGGGATCCCTCAAATCCCCCTCCCCAAATTCCCCCTTTTTTGGGGCAGGGACTTCCCAATTCCATTTTCCCCCCAAAACTCCTTTGGCATTTTTCCCTTTTTCCCCCAATTTTTGGGGGAAAATTTGGGATTTTCCGGCACCTCCCAGACCCCCAGAGACCCCCCCCCCAAATTCCCCCTTTTTCTCCCGGAGTTCTCGGCGTCCTCAGAGCGGCTCCGGCCACCAAAAAAGCTCCTTTTTATTCCCAAAAAAAATTCCCGGCGGGAGACGGAGCCTTGCACAAAGATCCTTTATCCCGGGAATTTTTTTGGGGGGGTTTCCATGGAAAACGGGGGGGGGGGGGGGAGATTCCCATTCCTTGGGAATTTTGGGCTTTTTTTGGGAATTTTTATTTTAATTTTTTGGGGTTTTTTTTGGGACAGGATTTGGCTTTTCCCACCTGGAATCGACGCTTCCATCCCGAATTCTTTGGGATTTCTCTTCCGGCTCTGGTGATTCGGGAATGGGGGGACACAGAAAGTTGGGAAAAGCTCCGGATTTTAAGGGGGAAAACCTGGATTTAAGTTGTTTTTCCTGGTTTTTTTAATCCTCTTTTCCAGGTTTTTTATCCCGGATCCTCAGGGAA
The DNA here is from genome assembly GCF_030490865.1 of Poecile atricapillus. Taxonomy (NCBI): domain Eukaryota; kingdom Metazoa; phylum Chordata; class Aves; order Passeriformes; family Paridae; genus Poecile; species Poecile atricapillus. The sequence continues at coordinate 4,362,960 of NC_081279.1, forward strand.
TTCCCGTTTTCCTCCGAAATTCCCAAACTTTGAGGCTCCCGTGGATCCAAGCGGCCCGAAATTCCCGGTTTTGGGACTTTCCCGGTTTTTGGGAGCTCCAAACTGGGATTTTTCCTGGATTTTCTGGCTTTTCCCTCTTTTTCTGTGCCAATTGTTCCAAATTCTCGACTGGGAATTGGGAAAATTGGGGATTTCCACCGGGATTTTGGGATTTTCCTGGATTTAGGGAAGTTTTTCCCCCTTTTGAGCAGCGGGAAAATCCCAAAGAATTCCGTGTGATCCCACTGGGAAGGAGGAGCCGCTTTTGGGTGGGAATGAGGGAAAATCCACGGAAAATCCGACGCTTTTGGGGCCATTCCCGATCCCAAAAATCCGGAAAAGGGCTGGAATTCCAGGAAAACGGAGAACAGGAAAAAAAAAAAAGGAGATTCCTGTGGGATTTTGGGAGAAAAACCTGGAAAATCCTTGGAATTCCCCAAGCTTGGAGCGGCCTGGAAAAGCGGGAATTCTCCAGAGGGTGGGAACGGGTCGGGTGTGAAATCCCTCCCGTCCCAAATTCCCCGGAATTCCCGGAATTCCCAAATCTCCGCATCCCAAATCCTCCCGGAGCCGTTCCCGTCCCCCATCCCCAAATTTATCCCGAAATTCCCGAGTGCTTTGGAATCCTTTCGGGGCAATTCCCGAGCACTGGGACGGGAATTCCCGATCCTCATCCCTGATTTTTCCAGGGAAAAACATCCAGGATGGGGTTTTTTGGGATGGAGAAGCATCCCAGAAATCCCAGAGCACCCCAAAACTTGGGAAAAGCTTCCCAGAAAATCCCAAAACTTGGGAATGGCGGCTTTGGGCTATCCCAAAAAATCCCAAAAGTTGGGAAAAGGATCCCGGAAAATCCCAAAAGTTGGGAATGGCGGATTTGGGATATCCCAGAACTTGGGATCAGCATTCCCAGAACCCCCCAAGCCTCGGGAAGCAGCAGCTCCGCCATTCCCAAATCCCGAGGATCCCCGATTTCCCTGCGGAATTCCCGGAGCCGGAAGAGAATTCCATGAAAATCGGGGCAGAGCTTTGGCACCGAGGTCGTTCCCCTCCGGCAAATCCCAACCCGGAGCCGCTCCCGGAATTTCGGGATTGGGGAGGGGGGAGAATTTTTGGGATTTTCCAAAATTTTTTGGGGGGGGATTTTCCAGGAATTTTTTTGGGATTTTCCAGGGTTTTTTGGGGGGATTTTTTTTGCCGTTTCCCGCCGGATTTTTCCAAGGAAAAGGAGGAAAATTCCCTCCTCCTTTCCCCCCCCCCCGTGGATTCCATGGGAATTAACGGAGCGGGTCCCTCCTTCCTGGACTTTGGAGTCAATCAGTAACTCCTGACTCAGGGAATTCCAGGGAAAACCGGCGGGAATGGCCCCAAATCGGGAATTTTCGGGTGCTTGAAGCCGGAATTTCCAGCTCCGGAGCCGCTCCGGGTGAGGATTCATCCCCGGGAATTTTGGGAATTGCCGCTGGTGCGGATTTTGGGGGAGTTTTGGGGCGTTGGGTGGCGGAGGCAGAGCTGGAATTCCCCCTCTGGAATTCCGAGGGAGATCCCAGTGGGATTTCCAGGCAGGAAATCGGATTTTTGGGAATGTCTGGGATTCCCGGGAAATCCCAAAATCCGCTCGGATGGGAGAGGAAAATGGGAATTGTTGGCTTCCCAAAGGGATCAAAAATCCCGGATTTCACCAAATTCCATCCCCAAATCCCGAATTTTCTGGGAATTTCCGGCCTGGTCTCCGCCTTTGGCTGTTCCCAATTCGGGATCGGGAATCGGCAGCTCCGGAGGGAGAGAATTTTGGGCAGAAAATTGGGAAAATCTGGGATTAGGCCGGGATCCAGGTGGAAAAAAAGATGAACTCGATCCCTGGGAAGATCCCAATGACCCAATTCCAGGAATTCCTTTGGATCCCTTCCAGGGGCTCTTTATTCCTGGGATCAACGGGAAAATTCACACCTGGAGAGGGAATTCCTTGATTTTGGTGGGCTCAGAGTTTATCCAGGATTTTTTGAAGATCCAGCAGATCCCAAAATGGATAAATCCAGGGGTTTTTTTTTGGGATGTGGCCGTGGAATAGCCAGGAATTTTCAAATCACCCCCTGAAACACCCAAATTCCCGAGTTTTTATCCCAAATTTTAAGGGAAGGGGGAATTCCTTGCGGATCTGGAAGTCACCAGGGTTTTGTTAAGAGCAGGAAAAGCATTCCCGGGAGGAGGATCCCGACAGGAATTTTTACTTGGATCCACCTCAGAACAACGGGATTTTAGGGAAACCTGGAGCTCACGGACACGGCTCCGGCTCCCGTTGGAAGAATTCCATGGCGGGGTCGTTATCCGTGGAATTTTCCGGCAAAACCCGTCGGATTCCGCGGGATTGGCTCGGAAGGAGCTTGAGAAGCCCTCGGAGAACTCCAGGGATGGAGAAGCCGTTCCAGGAGTTCCAGGGATTGGGATTTTCCCCTCGGGAAGAACTTCCCGGTGGTGCCTCCAAGGTTTTCCTGGAGTCGGGCTTGGGCTTCTGGAGAAGGTGGAAAACGGGAACGCCCGTGGTGGGTGGAGGAGTTGGGTCCATCATGGTGGAGAAATTCTGTCCATCGTGGTGGAGAAATTCTGTCCATCGTGGTGGAGTTCTGTCAATCATGGTGGAGGAGTTGGGTCCATCATGGTGGAGTTCTGTCCATCATGGTGGAGAATTTGGGTCCATCATGGTGGAGTTCTGTCCATCATGGTGGGTCTTTGGTTGGGTGGAGGAGTTGGGTCCTTCCTGGTGGCTCTTTGGTCATGTCCACTGCTGTGGCTGTCCAGCTGGGTGGACAAGTGTCCATCATGCTGAGGAGGTTGGGTCCATCACGGTGGAGAACTCACGTCCTTCATGGTGGAGCTTTGGTTGGGTGGAGAAGTTGTGTCCATCATGGTGTGGAGGTTGTGTCCATCGTGGTGGAGAAGCTGGGTTGGGTGGAGAACTCCTGTCCATCATGGTGGACAACTCATGTCCACCACCATGGGTGTCCAGTTGGGTGGAGAACTCCTGTCCATCATGGTGGACAACTCATGTCCACCACCATGGGTGTCCAGTTGGGTGGAGAACTCCTGTCCATCATGGTGGATCTTTGGTTGGGTGGAGAACTCGTGTCCATCACGGTGGAGAACTTGTGTCCATCACGGTGGACAACTCGTGTCCATCATGGTGGATCTTTGGTTGGGTGCAGAACTCGTGTCCATCATGGTGGAGAACTCGTGTCCATCATGGTTGATCTTTGGTTGGGTGGAGAACTCGTGTCCATCACGGTGGAGAACTCGTGTCCATCATGGTAGAGAACTCCTGTCCATCACAGTGGAGAACTCGTGTCCATCACAGTGGATCTTTGGTTGGGTGGAGAGCTCATGTCCATCATGGTGGATCTTTGGTTGGGTGCAGAACTTGTGTCCATCATGGTGGAGAACTCGTGTCCATCATGGTTGATCTTTGGTTGGGTGGAGAACTCGTGTCCATCATGGTTGAGAACTCCTGTCCATCACAGTGGAGAACTCGTGTCCATCACAGTGGATCTTTGGTTGGGTGGAGAGCTCATGTCCATCATGGTGGATCTTTGGTTGGGTGCAGAACTCGTGTCCATCATGGTAGAGAACTCCTGTCCATCACAGTGGAGAACTTGTGTCCATCATGGTGGAGAACTCTTGTCCATCACGGTGGAGAACTCGTGTCCATCACAGTGGAGAACTTGTGTCCATCATGGTGGATCTTTCGTTGGGTTCAGAACTCGTGTCCATCATGGTGGATCTTTGGTTGGGTGGAGAACTCGTGTCTGTCATGGTTGAGAACTTGTGTCCATCACGGTGGAGAACTCGTGTCCATCACGGTGGAGAACTCGTGTCCATCATGGTGGAGAACTCGTGTCCATCATGGTGGATCTTTGGTTGGGTTCAGAACTCGTGTCCATCACGGTGGACAACTTGTGTCCATCACGGTGGACAACTCGTGTCCATCACGGTGGCTTTGTCCAACCGTCCAGCCCGTGTCCCCCACGCCGCCGTGTCCACCCCCACCACCCCCACCAGCAGCACCTCCCGGTTCCTGTGCCTAACCCTGGCTGTCCTCTCCTCTCCTCTCTCCGCAGGGCGCCTCGCCGGCCACCCGACGCCGGCGCCCACCGCGGCCTGAAGCGACGCCGGCACGCGCGGCATGGCGACGCCGAGCGGCCCCGCCCCGGCGCCGCGCCTGCCCTGAGCCCCCCCATGCGCCGGCGATGATGATGGCGCGCAAACAAGATGGCCGCACGCCCACCTACAACGTCAGCGTGGTGGGGCTGTCCGGCACCGAGAAGGAGAAGGGCCAGTGCGGCGTCGGCAAATCCTGCCTGTGCAACCGCTTCGTGCGGCCCGGCGCCGACGACTTCCACTTGGAGCACACGTCCGTGCTCAGCACCAGTGACTTTGGGGGCAGGGTGGTCAACAATGACCACTTCCTCTACTGGGGCGAGGTGGCGCGGCCGCTGGAGGAGTGCGTGGAGTGCCGCATCCACGTGGTGGAGCAGACGGAGTTCATCGACGACCAGACCTTCCAGCCCCACCGCAGCACGGCGCTGCAGCCCTACATCAAGAGGGCGGCGGCCACCAAGCTGGCGTCGGCCGAGAAGCTGATGTACTTCTGCACCGACCAGCTGGGCTTGGAGCAGGACTTCGAGCAGAAGCAGATGCCCGACGGCAAGCTGCCGGTGGACGGCTTCCTGCTGTGCGTGGACGTCAGCCGCGGCATGAACCGCAACTTCGACGAGCAGCTCAAGTTCGTGTCCAACCTCTACAACCAGCTGGCCAAGACCAAGAAGCCGGTGGTGGTGGTGCTGACCAAGTGCGACGAGGGCGTGGAGCGCTACATCCGCGACGCCCACGCCTTCGCGCTGGGCAAGAAGAACCTGCAGGTGGTGGAGACCTCGGCGCGCTCCAACGTCAACGTGGAGCTGGCGTTCGGCACGCTGGTGCAGCTGGTGGACCGCAGCCGCGGCAAGGCCAAGATCATCCCCTACTTCGAGGCGCTGAAGCAGCAGAGCCAGCAGATCGCCGCCGCCAAGGACAAGTACGAGTGGCTGGTGAGCCGCGTGGTGAAGAGCCACCACGAGGCCTGGCCCGGCGCCAGCCGCAAGATGCAGCCGGCGCCCGAGTTCCAGGACTACGTCTACCTGGAGGGCACCCACAAGGCCAAGAAGCTCTTCCTGCAGCACGTGCAGCGCCTCAAGCAGGAGCACATCGAGCGGCGCCGCAGGGTCTACCTGGCGCTGCTGCCGCAGGCGCTGGACGCCCTGGTGCCGGACCTGGACGAGATCGACCGCCTGAGCCGCGCCAAGGCCGAGAAGCTGCTGGAGGCCAAGCCCGACTTCCTCAAGTGGTTCGTGGTGCTGGAGGAGACGCCGTGGGACGCCACGAGCCACGTGGACGACGTGGACAACGAGCGCATCCCCTTCGACCTGCTGGAGACGCCGGCGGGCGAGCAGCTCTACGAGGCCCACCTGGAGAAGCTGCGCGACGAGCGCAAGCGCGCCGAGATGAGGAGGGCGTTCCGCGAGAACCTGGAGAGCTCGCCCTTCGTCACGCCCGGGAAACCCTGGGAGGAGGCCAGGAGCTTCATCATGAACGAGGACTTCTACCTGTGGCTGGAGGAGCCCGTCTACATGGACATCTACGGCAAGCACCAGAAGCAGCTGATCGACAAGGCCAAGGAGGACTTCCAGGAGCTGCTGCTGGAGTACTCGGAGCTCTTCTACGAGCTGGAGCTGGACGCCAAGCCCAGCAAGGAGAAGATGGGCGTCATCCAGGAGGTTCTGGGCGAGGAGCAGCGCTTCAAGGCCCTGCAGAAGCTGCAGGCCGAGCGCGACGCCCTCATCCTCAAGCACATCCACTTCGTCTACCACCCCACCAAGGAGACGTGTCCCAGCTGCTCCTCCTGCGTGGACGCCCGCGTGGAGCAGCTGCTGGGCTCCCGCTTCTCGCGGCCGCCGCGCCCGGCGCCGGCCGACGCCGCCGCCGCCGCCGACCGCCTCAACCTGGTCATCCTGGGCAAGGACGGGCTGGCGCGGGAGCTGGCCAACGAGATCCGCGCGCTCTGCACCAACGACGACAAGTTCGTGGTGGAGGGCAAGATGTACGAGCTGGCGCTGCGGCCCATCGAGGGCAACGTGCGGCTGCCGGTCAACGCCTTCCAGACGGCCACCTTCCAGCCCCACGGCTGCCTCTGCCTCTACAACTCCAAGGAGTCGCTGTCCTACGTGGTGGAGAGCATCGAGAAGAGCCGCGAGGCGGCGGCGGCGGCGGCCCGGCGCGACGGGCACCCGGCGCAGCTGCCGCTGACGCTGGCGCTGGTGAACAAGCGCGGCGGCGGCGACGCCGGCGGGGAGACGCTGCAGAGCCTGATCCAGCAGGGCCAGCAGATCGCCGGCAAGCTGCAGTGCGGCTTCCTGGAGCCGGCGGCGGCCGGCAGCGGCTACGGCCGCAACATCAACGAGAAGCAGATCGGGCAGGTGCTCAAGGGGCTGCTGGACGCCAAACGCGGCCTGGCCGCGGCGGCGGCGGCGGCGGCGGGGGCGGGGGGCTCGGCGCCGGGGCCGCGCGAGGCGGCCGACGCCGACCTGCGGGTGGTGATGTGCCTGATGTGCGGCGACCCGGCGGGCGCCGACGAGGTGCTGCTGCCCATCCTGCAGGCGCAGCCGTGCCGGCCGGCGCCGGGCGGCGGCGCCGCGGTGCTGCTGGAGCTGGCGGTGGGCTCGCAGCGGCGCCGCGTGGAGCTGTCGCTGCTCTCCTACCACGCCTCCTTCGGGCTGCGCAAGAACCGCCTGGTGCACGGCTACATCGTCTGCTACGCCGCCGGCCGCCGCGCCTCGCTGGCCACGCTGCGCGCCTTCCTGGCCGACGTGCAGGACATCGTGCCCGTGCAGCTGGTGGCGCTGAGCCACGGCCCCGCCGAGGCGGCCGAGGCCGAGCTGAGCCGCGAGCAGCTGGCCGAGGGCGAGGAGATCGCGCAGGACATCGAGGCGCGCTTCGCGGCGCCGGCCTGCGGGCAGCACCGCCTGGACGCCTTCCAGCCCTTCTTCAGGGACGCGCTGGACAAGAAGAACATGGTGGAGGCCGCCCACATGTACGACAACGCCGCCGAGGCCTGCGGCGCCGGCGAGGACGTCTTCAACTCGCCGCGCGCCGGCTCGCCGCTCTGCAACTCCAACCCGCCCGACTCCGAGGAGGACGCCGAGGCGCCGCCGGGATACAGCCCCTTCCGCGAGGAGCCCGCGCCGCCGCGGGAGCTCTCCAAGCTGTCGGCGGAGCTGGAGGGCAACGACGCGCTGTCCTTCGTGTCGGTGCTGGGCGGCTTCGAGAGCAAACTCAACAATAAAATCGCGGCGGCGGCGGCGGCCAAAGGCAAAGCCGAGCTGGCGTTCCTGGAGCAGGGCCGGCGGCGCTCGGTGTCGGCGTGGCCGGCCGGCGACTGCTTCGACCCCTCCGACTACGCCGAGCCCATGGACGCGGTGGTGAAGCCGCGCAGCGAGGAGGAGAACATCTACTCGGTGCCGCACGACAGCACCCAGGGCAAGATCATCACCGTGCGCAACATCAACAAGGCGGCCTCCAACGGCAGCGGCAACGGCTCGGACAGCGAGATGGACAGCGGCTCCCTGGAGCGCGGCCGCAGGGCTCCGGCCGCCGCCAAGCCGCTGCTGTACCGCGCCCGCTGCGCCCGGCTCGGCCGCTTCGCCGGCTACCGGCCCGGGCTGGGCGTGGGCAGCGACGACGAGCTGGGCCCGGGCAGGAAGAAGGACGAGGAGGTCGGAGGCCACGGGGGCTACAAGGGAGGGGACAACGCGGTGATGGCCTACGAGGCGGCCGACGGCGAGGATCCGCGCAGGAGGAACATCCTGAGGAGCCTGAGGAGGCCCACCAAGGTGGGGATGGGGTGGGAGATCCTGGTGGTCACCCAGTGGTCACCCAGTGGTCAGTGTGCTGTGGTCAGTGGTCAGTGTTTGGCCAGGACCTGGTCAGTGCAGGAGGAACATCCTGAGGAGCCTCAGGAGGCCCACCAAGGTGGGGATGGGGTGGGTTTGGGGTGGGAGATCCTGGTGGTCACCCAGAGGTCACCCCAGTGGTCAGTGTACTGTGGTCAGTGGTCAGTGTTTGGCCAGGACCTGGTCAGTGCAGGAGGAACATCCTGAGGAGCCTCAGGAGGCCTCACCAAGGTGGGGATGGGGGTGGCTTTGGGGTGGGAGATCCTGGTGGTCATTGCTGTGGTCAGTGGTCACCCAGTGGTCATCCCAGTGGTCAGTGGTCACCCAGTGGTCAGTGTTAGGCCAGGACCCGGTCAGTGTCACTGAGGATGATGAAGGTGGGATGAAGGCTGAGGGTCTTGGAGGGGTCATTTTGGGGTGGTCAAGCTCAAGGAGGGGTGGGGGTGGTGGAACATCCCAGAGGTCACTGCAGTGGTCACCTCAGTGGTCACCTCAGTGGTCATTGCTGTGCTCAGTGTTCAGCCCAGGCCTGCTCGGTGCCTTTTGCTGGGAACTGCAATTTTTGGGTTCAAAACAGGAAATTTTCCAGTTCAAAACCGGAATTTTTCCAGTTCCAAACAGGAATTTTGGGTCCAGAAGCAAAATTTTGGCTTTAGAACTGGAAATTTTCCTGTTCCGAACAAGAAGTTTGGATTCAGAATTGGAATTTTCAGGTTCAGAACCAGAATTTTGGGTCCAGAACCGGAATTTTTCCAGTTCCAAACGGGAATTTTGGGCTCAGAACCGGGATTTTTCCCGTTCCAAAGGGGAATTTTCAGTCCATCCCCCCAATCCCCCCCTGGTGTCCGGAATTCCCGGGGTTTTCCCGGAATTCCCGGGGTTTTCCCGCTATTCCCGTTGTTTTCCCGCAGAAGCCCAAGGCCAAGGCGCGGCCGTCGCTGTCCAAGGCGCCGTGGGAGAGCAGCTACTTCGGGGTGCCCCTGGCCAGCGTGGTCACCCCCGAGCGGCCCATCCCCGTCTTCATCGAGCGCTGCATCCAGTACATCGAGGCCATCGGTCAGTCACCGCAATTCCAGGAATTCTGGGAATTTTCCGGAATTTTTGGGAATTTTTAGGGGTTTTTTAAGGGTTTTTTAAGGAATTTTTTGGGGTTTTTAGGGGTTTTTTTGGTGTTTTTTGGGTTCATTGAATGCTGCATCCAATACATCAAGGCCATTGATCAGTCACAGGAATTCCAGGGATTTTGGGAATTTTCAGGAATTTTGGGGAATTTTTAGGGATTTTTTTAAGGGTTTTTTAAGGATTTTTTTGGGGTTTTTAGGGTTTTTTTTGGTGTTTTTTGGTTTCATGCAGTGCTGCATCCGGCACATCGAGGCCATCGGTCAGTCACCGCAATTCCAGGAATTCTGGGAATTTTTTGGGAATTTTTTGGAATTTTTGGGAATTTTTGGGGATTTTTTTAAGGGTTTTTTAAGGATTTTTTGGGGGTTTTTAGGGGTTTTTTTGGTGTTTTTTGGGTTCATGGAGCGCTGCATCCAGTACATAGAGGCCATCAGTCAGTCACAGGAATTCCAGGGATTTTGGGAATTTTCAGGAATTTTCGGGAATTTTTAGGGATTTTTTTAAGGGTTTTTAAGGAGTTTTTTGGGGTTTTTAGGGGTTTTTTTGGTGTTTTTTGGGTTCTTGGAGCGCTGCATCCAGCACATCGAGGCCATCGGTCAGTGACGGGAATTCCAGGGGTTTCTGGGAATTTCTGGGAATTTTTGGAAATTTTGGGGAATTTTTAGGGTTTTTTTAAGGGTTTTTAAGGAGTTTTTTGGGGTTTTTAGGGGTTTTTTTGGTGTTTTTTGGGTTCATGGAGCGCTGCATCCAGTACATTGAGGCCATCGGTCAGTCACCGCAATTCCAGGAATTCTGGGAATTTTCCGGAATTTTTGGAAATTTTTGGGAATTTTTAGGGTTTTTTTAAGGGTTTTTTAAGGATTTTTTTGGGGTTTTTAGGGGTTTTTTTGGTGTTTTTTGGGTTCATTGAGTGCTGCATCCAGTACATCAAGGCCATTGATCAGTCACAGGAATTCCAGGGATTTTGGGAATTTTCAGGAATTTTCGGGAATTTTTAGGGATTTTTTTAAGGGTTTTTTAAGGATTTTTTGGGGGTTTTTAGGGGTTTTTTTGGTGTTTTTTGGGTTCATGGAGCGCTGCATCCAGCACATCAAGGCCATCAGTCAGTCACAGGAATTCCAGGGGTTTCAGGAATTTTCCGGAATTTTGGGGAATTTTTTGGGAATTTTTGGGAATTTTTTTGGAAATTTTTTTTGATTTTTAAGGGGTTTTTAGGATTTTTTTGGGTTTTTAGGGGTTTTTTTGGTGTTTTTTGGGTTCATGGAGCGCTGCATCCAGCACATCGAGGCCATCGGTCAGTGATGGGAATTCTGAGGATTTCTGGGAATTTTGGGGAATTTTTTGGGATTTTTGGGAATTTTTTTGGAAAATTTTAAGGGTTTTTTTAGGGTTTTTTTAACAAAAATCCACAAAAAATCAACAAAAATCCCCCCAAAAAATCCCCCAAAATCCCCCAAAACTTTTGGGAAAAGGTGAAATCCGGGAATTTTTCCCGTTTTTCCGCAGGGCTGAGCACGGAGGGGATTTATCGTGTCAGCGGCAACAAATCGGAGATGGAGAGCCTGCAGCGGCAGTTCGACCAGGGTAACCCAAAATACCCCAAATTCCACCCAAAATCCATCCAAATCCACCCCAAATCCATCAAAATCCATCCAAATCTACCCTAATCCACCCAAAATCCACCCAAAATCCCCCAAAATCCATCCAAATCCACCCCAAATCCATCAAAATCCATCCAAATCCACCAAAATCCCCCAAAATCCACCCAAAATCCCCCAAAATCCATCCAAATCCACCCAAAATCCACCCAAAATTCCCCAAAATCCACCCAAATCCACCCAAATCCACCCAAATCCACCCAAAATCCATCCAAATCCACCCAAAATCTCCCAAAATCCACCCAAAATCCACCCAAAATCTCCCAAAATCCACCCAAATCCACCAAAATCCACCCAAAATACCCCAAATCCACCCAAAATCCACCCAAAATCCCTCAAAATCCCTCAAAATCCACCCAAAATCCACCCAAAATTCCCCAAATCCACCAAAATCTACCCAAATCTTCCCAAAATCCACCCAAAATTCCCCAAAATCCATCCAAATCCACCCAAATCCACCCAAAATACCCCAAAATCCACCCAAAATCTCCCAAAATCCTTCAAAATCCACCCCAAATCCACCAAAATCCACCCAAATTCCACCCAAAAATCCTGGGAAAATCCAAGAAAATCCCAGGAAAATCCACAATTCCCGCTGGATTCGCAGAATTCCCGTTTTTCCCCCCAAATTCCCGGCGGTTTCCCATCATTCCCCACCCCCATCCCTTGGGGATTTTGGGATCGGATTCCTGACTTTTCCCAGCCCCAATTCCCCCGGAATTCCCTGGATTTTTCCCTGGAATTTTTTGGGGCCGGATTCCCGCCTTCCCCAGCCCCATTTCCATGGAATTCCCTGGATTTCTCCCGGATTTCCCGCAGACCACGGGCTGGACCTGGCTGAGAAGGATTTCACCGTCAACGCCGTGGCCGGAGCCATGAAAAGTTTCTTCTCGGAGCTGCCGGAGCCGCTGGTGCCGTACGCGATGCAGCTGGAGCTGGTGGAGGCCCACAGTGAGTCTGGGATTCCCAAAATTCCCAAAATTCCCGGAATTCCCGGGCACTCGATGCAGCTGGAGCTGGTGGAGGCCCACAGTGAGTCTGGGATTCCCAAAATTCCCAAAATTCCCGGAATTCCCGGGCACGCGATGCAGCTGGAGCTGGTGGAGGCCCACAGTGAGTCTGGGATTCCCAAAATTCCCAAAATTCCCAAAATTCCCCAAATTCCCGGGCACGCGATGCAGCTGGAGCTGGTGGAGGCCCACAGTGAGTCCGGAATTCCCAAAATTCCCAAAATTCCCCAAATTCCCAGAATTCCCGGGGTTAATCCGGGCACTCAATGCAGCTGGAGCTGGTGGAGGCCCACAGTGAGTCCGGAATTCCCAAAATTCCCAAAATTCCCGGAATTCCCGGGCACTCGATGCAGCTGGAGCTGGTGGAGGCCCACAGTGAGTCTGGGATTCCCAAAATTCCCAAAATTCCCAAAATTCCCGGAATTCCCGGGCACTCGATGCAGCTGGAGCTGGTGGAGGCCCACAGTGAGTCCAGAATTCCCAAAATTCCCAAAATTCCCAAAATTCCCGGAATTCCCGGGCACTCGATGCAGCTGGAGCTGGTGGAGGCCCACAGTGAGTCTGGGATTCCCAAAATTCCCCAAATTCCCGGAATTCCCGGGCACGCGATGCAGCTGGAGCTGGTGGAGGCCCACAGTGAGTCCGGAATTCCCAAAATTCCCAAAATTCCCAAAATTCCCCAAATTCCCCAAATTCCCGGGCACTCGATGCAGCTGGAGCTGGTGGAGGCCCACAGTGAGTCTGGGATTCCCAAAATTCCCAAAATTCCCGGAATTCCCGGAATTCCCGGGCACTCAATGCAGCTGGAGCTGGTGGAGGCCCACAGTGAGTCTGGGATTCCCAAAATTCCCAAAATTCCCAAAATTCCCGGAATTCCCGGGCACTCGATGCAGCTGGAGCTGGTGGAGGCCCACAGTGAGTCCGGAATTCCCAAAATTCCCGGAATTCCCGCTGGAATTCCACGTTTTTCCCGTGGTTAATTCAGGGGTTTGATTGGTGCCCAGGATTCCTCGGGAATTCCTCGTTAATTCCTCGGGAATTCCTCGTTAATTCCTCGTTAATTGCTCAGGAATTGCTCAGGAATTTCTCATTAATTCCTCGTTAATTCCTCGTTAATTCCTCATGGATTCCTCAGGAATTCCTTGGGAATTTCTCATTAATTTCTCATTAAATTCTCATTAATTCCTCGTTAATTTCTCAGGAATTCCTCATTAATTTCTCAGGAATTTCTCATTAATTTCTCATTAATTCCTCATGGATTCCTTTTTAATTCCTCAGGAATTCCTGATTAATTCCCATTAATTCCTCGTTAATTCCCAGCCCATTCCCGGGGTTGCTCTGGGGCCGGCGAGATCCCGAAATCCATCCTGGATTCCTCAGGAATTCCTCACGGATTCCCCAGGGATTTCCTCGTTAACTCCTCATTAATTTCTTGTTAATTAATTCCCAAACCACTCCTGGTTTTCACCCCAAAATTCCCATTTTTTTCCCCCGAAATTCCCATTTTTTTCCCCATTTTTCCCCCCAAAATTCCCATTTTTCCCCCAAAATTCCCATTTTTTTCCCCATTTTTCCCCCAAAATTCCCATTTTTCCCATTCCAAACCCCAAATTTTCCCATTTTTTCCCGTTTTTTCCCGTTTTTCACCCGGAATTCCCGCTCTCTCCCCCATTCCCAGAGATCAACGACCGGGAGCAGAAGCTCCACGCGCTCCGGGACGTCCTGAGGAAATTCCCACGGGAAAACTACGAGGTCTTCAAATACGTCATCGCGCACCTCAACAGGTGAGGGGCCAAAATCCCGGAATTCCGGCAATTCCAGGGAATTCTCGGGAATTTTGGGGAATTTTCTGCAATTTTTGGGGATTTTTTTAGCAATTATTTTGCGATTTTTGGGGGATTTTTTAGGGATTATTTTGGATTTTTCTCGGAATTTTGGGAGGATTTTCAGGGAATTCTTTCAGGAGAATTTTGGGAGAATATTCCAGGGTATTTTTGGGAGAATTTTTGGGAATTTTGGGGAATTCTCTGCAATTTTGGGGGGATTTTTTTAGCGATTATTTTCCAATTTTGGGGATTTTTTGGGGGGATTTTTTGGGGGATTATTTTGGATTTTTCTCGGAATTTTGGGAGGATTTCCAGGGAATTCTTTCCGGAGAATTTGGGGAGATTTTTCCCAAGGTTTTTTTGGGTCATTTCTGGGTCGTTTTTGGTGGGAATTTTTGCAATTTTGGGATTTTTTTGATGCTTTTGGGATCTGCTGACCACTCAGAACCTGCCCTGGAGGATTTTTGGGTCATTTTTGGTCATTTTTGGGTCAATTTTGATGGGAATTTTTGCAATTTTGGGATTTTTTGGGATCTACTGACCCCTGAGTGGTCACTGTGTCCTGATGGTCAGCGAGAACCTGTCCTGGGGGGTCTCTGGGTCACTTTTGGGTCATTTTTGGGTCATTTTTGATGGGAATTTTTGCAATTTTGGGATTTTTTGGGATCTACTGACCCCTGAGTGGTCACTGTGTCCTGATGGTCAGTGAGAACCTGTCCTGAGGGGTTTCTGGGTCATTTCAGGGTCACTTTTGGGTCATTTTGGGTCATTTTTGATGGGAATTTTTGCAGTTTTGGGATTTTTTGGGTTCTGCTGACCCCTGAGTGGTCACTCTGGCATTGTCCACCCCAGGGTGAGCCTGATGGTCAGTGAGAACCTGTCCTGGGGGGTCTCTGGGTCATTTCAGGGTCACTTTTGGGTCACTTTGGGGTGATTTTGGGTCATTTTTGATGGGAATTTTTGCAGTTTTGATGTTTTTTGGGTTCTGCTGACCATTCAGTGGTCACTCTGGCATTGTCCACCCCAGGGTGAGCCTGATGGTCAGTGAGAACCTGTCCTGGGGGGTCTCTGGGTCATTTCAGGGTCACTTTTGGGTGATTTTGGGTCATTTTTGATGGGAATTTTTTCAGTTTTGATGTTTTTTGGGTTCTGCTGACCATTCAGTGGTCACTCTGTCCGTGTCCACCCCAGGGTGAGCCAGCAGCACCGCGTCAACCTGATGACCAGCGAGAACCTGTCCATCTGCTTCTGGCCCACGCTGATGCGGCCGGACTTCAGCACGATGGACGCGCTGACGGCCACCAGGACCTACCAGACAATCATCGAACTCTTCATCCACCAGTGCCCCTTCTTCTTCCCGCTGCGGCCGCCCCCGGACACGCCCGGCTCGCCCGGCCCCGCCCCGGCCACGCCCTTCCCGCCCTCCCCGCCCCGGACGCCGTCGCCGGAGCCGCCGGAGCCCTGAGCGGGCGGGGGAGGGGCGGTGACCGCCGGGAACGTCCGGCCGGAGCCGGGGGACGCGGGGGAGGGGCTCGGACGATGGCGGGGGAGGAACCCCCAGACTTTGGCCAGGGCCCGATGGACGCCCCCGGGGGAGGGGCCGGAGAGGGGCGGAGAGGGGGGAGGCGTGGCCGGAGTGGCCTGGGGGTCACCAGAAGTGGCCTGGGGGTCACCAGAGGTGGCCTGGGGGTCACCAGAGGTGGTCCAGGGTCATCCAAGGTGGCCTGAGTGGCCTGAGGGTCATCCAACATGGTCTAGAGTGGCCTGAGGGTCATCAAACATGGTCCAGGTGGCCTGGGGGTCATCAAAGGTGGTCCAGGGTGGCCTAAGAGTCATCAAACGTGGCCTGAGGGTCATCCATGGTGGTCCAGGGTCATCGAAGGTGGCCTGAGGGTCATCCAACATGGTCTAGAGTGGCCTGAGGGTCATTGAAGGTGGCCTGAGGGTCACTCAAGGTGGTCCAAGGTGGCCTGAGGGTCACTCAAGGTGGTCTGAGGGTCATCCAGGTGGTCCATGGTGGCCTGAGGGTCACCCAACATGGTCTAGAGTGGCCCAAGGGTCATCCAAGGTGGCCTGAGGGTCATCAAAGGTGGTCCAAGGTGGCCCAAGGGTCATCCAGAGTGGTCCAGAGTGGCCCAAGGGTCACTCCAGGTGGTCCATGGTGGCCTGAGGGTCACTCAAGGTGGCCCAAGAGTCGTCCAGTGTTGACTGAGGTCCATCCGTCGTCGTCCCGTGGAGCCCAAGGTTCATCCAGGGGGGTCCAGGGTGGCCAAGGGACATCTGGGGTGGCCAAGGGACATCTGGGGTGGCCAAGGGACATCTGGGATGGTCCAGAGTGGCCTGAGGGACATCCAGGGTGGCCCAAGATCCATCCCAGGTGGCCCAAGGTCCATCCAGGGTGGCCCAAGGTCCATCCCAGGTGGCCCAAGGTCCATCCAGGGTGGCCCAAGATCCATCCAGGGTGGCCCAAGGTCCATCCCAGGTGGCCCAAGGTCCATCCCAGGTGGCCCAAGGTCCATCCAAGGCTCATCCATCCACGGCTGAGGCCCATCCCAGGAGATCCAAGGTGGCCCAAAGTCCATCCAAGGTGGCCCAAGATTCATTTGAGGTTGCCCAAGACCCATCCAAGGTGGCCCAAGATCCATCCCAGGAGATCCGAGGTGGCCCAGAGTCCATTTGAGGTGGCCCAAGGTCCTTCCCAGGAGATCTGAGGTGGCCCAAAGTCCATTTGAGGTGGCCCAGAGTCCATCCAGGAGGTTCAAGGTGGCCCAGAGCCCACCCGAGGTTGCCCAAGACCCACCCGAGGTTGCCCAAGGCCCCCCCGAGCCCCAAATTCCCGGGATTCCACCCCAAAACGCTTCTGGGCGGGGGGGGAGAAGCCTCAGGCACCCCTCCCCCACCCCGGGGGCCGATTTGGGGCGAATTCCCGGGAATTTGGGGGTGGGGGAGGGGCCCGGGGTTTTGGGGAGGTTTTGGGGGGATTTGGGGGGTCCGAACTGGGCGGAACTGGAGTTTGACGGTACCACCGGGACCCGCCGGGTCTCTGCGCACTTTACGACGCCCCCGAGCACCAAAATCCCAAAAAAAAAAAAAATAAATTAAAGGAAAAACAAAAAAAAGGCTCCAATTCCCAAATTTCCCAACCCGGGAAATTCCGGGGATATTTAAAAAGAAAAAAAGCTGAAAAAACGGGGAAAACGGTAAAAAATTGGGATTTTTTCCTCTAAAAAATTGGGATTTTTCCATTAAAAATTTGGGATTTTTTCCTTAAAAAATTGGGATTTTTTCCTCTAAAAAATTGGGATTTTTCCTTAAAAAATTGGGATTTTTTCCTCTAAAAATTTGGGATTTTTCCATTAAAAATTGGGTTTTTTCCATTAAAAATTTGGGATTTTTTCCTTAAAAAATTGGGATTTTTCCTTAAAAAATTGGGATTTTTCCTCTAAAAAAGTGTGGTTTCTTTTACATAAAAATTTGGGGTTTTTTTCCCATAAAAATTTGGGGTTTTTTTTCCATAAAATTTGGGGTTTTTTCCGTAAAAAATTGGAAGTTTTTTTCCTTAAAAAAATTGGGAGTTTTTTCCCTAAATAATTGGGAGTTTTTTCCATAAAAAATTAAGACTTTCCCTTAAAAAAAAGTTTGGGGTTTTTTTCCTTAAAAAATTGGGATTTTTCCTTTAAAACTTTGGGTTTTTTTCCCTAAAGAAATGGGTTTTTATCCATGAAAACTGGGATTTTTCAGCTGGAGGAGCCTTTTGGGGGAATTTTGGCGCCGGGAGGGGAAAATTCCATCAAAATCCGGGAATTCGGAGCCGGAGGCGTCGCCGCTTCTCCCTAAAAAAAAAAAAAAACGGGAAAAAGGAAAAACAAAAAAAACAAAAAAACAAAATCCCCACTCCAGGATCCGTTTTCCCTCCTTTTCCCGCCACATTCCGGGGCCGGATTTGGGTCAGAATTCCGCAATTTTGGGGTTTTTATTTTAAATTTTGGTGGTTTTTTTTTGTTGTTCCTCCCCCTTTGCGGATTTCAGGATTTTTCCCAATTTTTTTATTTTTTATTT
Source organism: Poecile atricapillus (assembly GCF_030490865.1). NCBI lineage: Eukaryota > Metazoa > Chordata > Aves > Passeriformes > Paridae > Poecile > Poecile atricapillus. Next base: position 4,380,653 of record NC_081279.1, read on the forward strand.
TGGTTTTTTTTTTTTTCCCGGTTTTTTTTTTTGGGATGACCCTTAGGAAAAACACGGATGGAAAAACGGGAGGAATTTGGGAGCCGCCGTAAATTATTGTTTAAATAATAAATAAAAACTTTAAAAAAAGGAAAAAAAAAAATCCCAAAAATCCCGGAATTCCCACCCGACCTCCTGGAAAATCCACCGGAATTCCCACGCCAAAATCCGGGATTTTGGGGCCTCCAAAAGGGGATTTTTGGGGGATTTTTGGGCCTGGAAATCCTGGAAAAAATTCCCAAAATTCCTGGTGAGAGAATTTTGCCTTTTCCTGCTTCTTTCGAGGACGTTTTGGTGGGAATTTTCCTTTTCCCGGGGTTTTTTTCCGGGATTTGGTGCATGAGGAAAAGCCCCAGGAATTCCCGGGAAAGGAAAAATGAAAAAAAATCGAGGAAGGAAAAGAAAAAAAAAAAAAAGGAAAAAAAAAGAAAAAAAAAGTTTAAAAAAAAGTTTAAAAAAAAATGAAATAAAACGGAGGCGGCTGCGGAGATTTTTCCTTGGAAAAGGGGAAAATTCCCGGGAAATCGGGGAGGGGGAAACTGGGAATTGGGGAACGGGAAAATGGGATTGAACTGGGATTGAACTGGGAATTGGGAACTGGGATTGAACTGGGATTGAACTGGGATTGAACTGGGAATTGGGAACTGGGAACTGGGATTGGAATGGGGAAACGGAATTAATGGGAACTTGGGTTGGGAAAATGGGATTGGACTGGGAAAACTGGGAATGGGGAACTGGGAATGGGGAACTGGGAATGAACTGGGATTAAACTGGGATTGAACTGGGAATTGGGACTGGACTGGGATTGAACTGGGAATTGGGAACAGGGAACTGGATCAAACTGGGAATTGGGATTGAACTGGGAATTGGGAACTGGGATTGGACTGGGATTGATCGGGGAATTGGGATTAAACTGGGATTGAACTGGGAATTGGGATTGATCTGGGAATTGGGAACTGGGATTAAACTGGGACCGAACTGGGAATTGGGATTGAACTGGGAATTGGGAACTGGGATTGATCGGGGAACTGGGACTGAACTGGGACTGGACTGGGATTGAACTGGGACTGGACTGGGATTGAACTGGGACTGGACTGGGAATTGGGAACTGGGATTAAACTGGGACTGAACTGGGAATTGGGATTGAACTGGGAATTGGGAACTGGGATTAAACTGGGATTGAACTGGGAATTGGGATTGAACTGGGAATTGGGAACTGGGATTAAACTGGGATTGATCGGGGAACTGGGACTGAACTGGGACTGAACTGGGACTGGACTGGGATTGATCTGGGAATTGGGAACTGGGATTAAACTGGGATTGAACTGGGATTAAACTGGGATTGAACTGGGAATTCCCCCCCCATTCCCAAACCCCGGCCACGCCCCTTTGACCCCTCATTAAAATGCACCGACCACGCCCCCTCCCTGCCCAAAATGGCCGCCCTGTGCATTCCCATTGGCCGAGCCACCTGTCAATCACCATAGCCCCGCCCCCTGTGCTCTGATTGGTCACCACACCGGAAGTGCCGCCATTTCCCCCAGAAATGACCAAAACTCGAATTTTTCACCTCAAAACGCCTTTAGGGGGTGGGGGAGGGGCCGAGAGGGGCGTGTCCCATCCACGCCTTGGCCACGCCCCTTTCCCCACCCTCAGGAGGGCTCTGATTGGCTGAATGCTCAAGCCACGCCCACCCACCCACAGCCACGCCCACCACGGGGCGGTTCCGGCGCTTTCTGGGGGGGGAGGGGGCGAATTTTGGGAATCCCGGGAGGAATTTTGGGAATTTTGGGAATTTTGGGATTCCCCAACTCCCAACTTCCCCCGGGAGGGGGCGGAGCCTCCAAAGCCCCGCCCACGCCGCCATTTTGTCCCTCCCCCAAACCCAAATCCGCTTTTCCCGGAAATCGATGGAATAACCCCAAAAAAAAGCGGGAAAACGCCGGGATTTGGGGGGATTTTGGGGTTTTTTGGGGGGATTTTGGGGGTCCCGTCAGAGTTCGTCGTCCAGGCCGTCGTCCTCCTCGGGGAAATCGCCGGGGACGACGTTGTGGGGCTTGACGAAGGCGCCGTATTTCGGGGGGCACTCGAAGTAACGGCGGCCGCCCACGCTGGGGGGGAGAGAGGATTCGGGGAGGAAAAAACGGGAATTTGGGGAGAAAAAAAACGGGAATTTGAGGATTTGGGGAATTTGAGGATTTGGGGAATTTGGGGATTTTGCGGGGGAATTTCCTCCCCAAATTTGACCAAAAAATGTCTCACGATTCCCTCAAAGGCAGTTCAGGACCTCCCAAAATCCCCTCAAAATCCCCCAAAACCATCCACGACCCCCCAAATCCCCCTCAGGACCTCCCAAACCCTCCCAAAATCCCCCCAGGACCCCCCAAATCCCCCCCAGGACCTCCCAAACCCTCCCAAAATCCCCCCAGGACCCCCCAAAACCTCCCAAAATCCCCCCAGGACCCCCCTAAACCCTCCCAAAATCCCTCCAGGACCCCCCAAAATCCCCCCAGGACCTCCCAAAACCTCCCAAAATCCCCCCAGGACCCCCCAAATCCCCCCCAGGACCTCCCAAAACCTCCCAAAATCCCCCCAGGACCCCCCAAATCCCCCCCAGGACCTCCCAAACCCTCCCAAAATCCCCCCAGGACCCCTCCAGGGCCCTCCAAAGCCCTCCAGGACCCCCCAAATCCCCCCAAACCCCCTCGAACCCCCCCAGGACCTCCCAAACCACCCCAAAATCCCCCTCGGGACCCCCCCAAGCCCTCCCAGGATCCCCAGAACCTTCCAGACCCCCCCAGGACCCCCCCAGGACCCCCCCAGGACCCCCCAAACCCCCCCAGGACCCCCCAAACCCCCCAGGACCCCCTCACCTCCCGTCGTGCTTGCCCAGCGGTTCGTCGTAGCGCACCCCAACCCAGAACCCCGGCTTGAAATCCGTCTCGCCTTCGGAGAGGGGAGAATCAGGAACAGCGGGAAAAGGAGCGGGAATTCCCCCGGGAAGGTTCCGGAAGGTTCCAGAAGGGGCAGGGAGGGCGGGGGAGGGGACACGCACCCACGAAGGCGATGGTGGCCCTGCGGCGGGGCTGGCCCGGGACACGAACCTCGCAGCGAGCGCCGAGCGGCAACGACGCCGCCGCCGCCGCCTCCTGCGCCCGGCGCTGCTCCCGATCCCGCTCCCGCTCCCGCTCCCGATCCTGATCCCAACGGCCCCAGGAGCGCTGCCGCAGGAACGAGCGCATGGACTCTGTGGGGAAATCCTCATCATCATCATCATCATCATCATCATCCTCATCATCATCATCATCATCCTCATCATGATCCCTGATCCTGATCCCTGCTCCCGCTCCCGCTCCTGATCCCAACGGCCCCAGGAGCGCTGCCGCAGGAACGAGCGCATGGACTCTGCGGGGAAATCCTCATCATCCTCATCATCATCATCCTCATCCTCATCCTGATCCCTGATCCTCATCCTGATCCCTGATCCTGATCCCAATCCCTGCTCCCGCTCCTGATCCCAACGGCCCCAGGAGCGCTGCCGCAGGAACGAGCGCATGGACTCTGTGGGGAAATCCTCATCATCATCCTCATCCTCATCATCATCATCCTCATCATCATCCTCATCCTCATCATCATCCTGATCCCTGATCCTGATCCTGATCCTGATCCCAATCCCTGCTCCCGCTCCTGATCCTGATCCCAACGGCCCCAGGAGCGCTGCCGCAGGAACGAGCGCATGGACTCTGTGGGGACAGGAACATCATCATCATCCTCATCATCATCATCCTCATCATCATCATCATCCTCATCCTCATCCTCATCCTCATCCTCATCATCATCCTCATCCTCATTCTCATCATCATCCTCATCCCTGATCCTGATCCCGATCCCTGATCCTGATCCCTGATCCCAATCCCATTTCCAATCCCAATCCCGATCCCGGTGCCAGTGGCCCTGCTCCGTGTCCCCGATGTCCCCAACCCCTCAATGTCCCCAATCCCCTCACGTCCCCCTGTCCCTGTGTCCCCTCATGTCCCCCTGTCCTGTCCCCTGTCCTGTCCCACCTGTCCTCTTGTCCCCAGTGTCCCCTCTTGTCCCCAGTGTCCCCTCATGTCCCACCTGTCCTCATGTCCCCAGTGTCCCCTCTTGTCCCCAGTGTCCCCTCATGTCCCCCTGTCCCCTCATGTCCCCAGTGTCCCCTCTTGTCCCCCTGTCCCCTCATGTCCCCCTGTCCCCTCCTGTCCCACCTGTTCTCTTGTCCCCAGTGTCCCCTCATGTCCCCCCAGTGTCCCCTCATGTCCCCAGTGTCCCCTCATGTCCCCAGTGTCCCCTCATGTCCCCATGTCCCCTCATGTCCCCAGTGTCCCCTCATGTCCCCAGTGTCCCCTCATGTCCCCCTGTCCCCTCATGTCCCCCCAGTGTCCCCTCATGTCCCCATGTCCCCTCATGTCCCCCTGTCCCCTCCTGTCCCACCTGTCCTCTTGTCGTAGTCACTCTCGGCCATCTCGTATTTGGCCACCTGGCTCAGGTCCTCAAACTGCCCCGCACGGGCCCCGCTGCGGTCGGTCACCTGTGGGGACACCAGGGGACACCAGGGGACATGGGGACACCTGTGGGGACACCAGGGGACATCAGGGGACATGGGGACACCTGTGGGGACACCAGGGGACATCAGGGGACATGGGGACACCTGTGGGGACACCAGGGGACATGGGGACACCAGGGGGACATGGGGACACCTGTGGGGACATGGGGACACCAGGGGGACATGGGGACACCAGGGGGGACATCAGGGGGGACATGGGGACAGCACAGGGGACATGGGGAGATGGCACTGAGACACGCACAGGGGACAGGAGGTGACACAGGGGGTGACACAGGAGGTGACACTGAGCTGACACAGGTGACACAGGAGGTGACACAGGAGGTGACACAGGTGACACAGCTGTCACTCACGTGCACCCTGCAGCCATTGCTGATGGGGAAGAGGGATGACACAGGTGATACAGGTGACACACAGGTGACACTGAGGTTACACAGGTGACACAGGAGGTGACACAGGTGACACAGGTGACAGAAGGTGACACAGCTGTCACTCACGTGCACCCTGCAGCCGTCGCTGATGGGGAAGGGGGATGACACAGGTGATACAGGTGACACACAGGTGACAGGAGGTGACACAGGGGGTGACACACAGGTGACACAGGTGACACAGGAGGTGACACAGGTGACACAGGAGGTGACACAGGTGACACAGGTGACAGAAGGTGACACAGATGTCACTCACGTGCACCCTGCAGCCGTCGCTGATGGGGAAGGGGAAGGGGGATGACACAGGTGATACAGGTGACACACAGGTGACACAGGTGACACACAGGTGACACAGGTGACACAGGAGGTGACACAGGAGGTGACACAGGTGACACTGAGGTGACACAGGTGACACAGGTGACAATGAGGTGACAATGAGGTGACACAGGTGACAGAAGGTGACACAGATGTCACTCACGTGCACCCTGCAGCCGTCGCTGATGGGGAAGGGGGATGACACAGGTGATACAGGTGACACACAGGTGACAGGAGGTGACACAGGTGACACAGGAGGTGACACAGGAGGTGACACAGGTGACAGGAGGTGACACAGGAGGTGACACAGGTGACAATGAGGTGACAATGAGGTGACACAGATGTCACTCACGTGCACCCTGCAGCCGTCGCTGATGGGGAAGGAGCCCAGCAGGGCCTCGTCGCAGTCCAGCGGCCCCAGGGGCTCGTCCTGGGCCCCGAACAGCTCCAGCTGCATGCACGAGGCTGGGGAGCCCACCACCAGCTCCAGTTTGCACTGGGAATGGATACTGGGGTTACTGGGAGCACTGGGAATGGATCCTGAGAGCAGCACGAGGCTGGGGAGCCCACCACCAGCTCCAGTTTGCACTGGGAATGGATACTGGGGTTACTGGGAGCACTGGGAATGGACACTGGGAATGGCACGAGGCTGGGGAGCCCACCACCAGCTCCAGTTTGTACTGGGAACACAGGAATGGGTTACTGGGAGCACTGGGAGCACTGGGAATGGCACGAGGCTGGGGAGCCCACCACCAGCTCCAGTTTGCACTGGGAACACAGGAATGGGTTACTGGGAGCACTGGGAATGGCTGGGGAGCCCACCACCAGCTCCAGTTTGCACTGGGAATGGATACTGGGGTTACTGGGAGCACTGGGAATGGCACTGGGGTTACTGGGAGCACTGGGAATGGATACTGGGGTTACTGGGAGCACTGGGAATGGCACTGGGGTTACTGGGAGCACTGGGAATGGATCCTGGGGTTACTGGGAGCACTGGGAATGGCACTGGGGTTACTGGGAGCACTGGGAATGGCACTGGGGTTACTGGGAGCACTGGGAATGGCACTGGGGTTACTGGGAGCACTGGGAATGGCACTGGGGTTACTGGGAGCACTGGGAATGGCACTGGGGTTACTGGGAGCACTGGGAATGGATACTGGGGTTACTGGGAGCACTGGGAATGGCACTGGGGTTACTGGGAGCACTGGGAATGGATACTGGGGTTACTGGGAGCACTGGGAATGGCACTGGGGTTACTGGGAGCACTGGGAATGGCACTGGGGTTACTGGGAGCACTGGGAATGGCACTGGGGTTACTGGGAGCACTGGGAATGGCACTGGGGTTACTGGGAGCACTGGGATCGCCACAGGAATCCCTCCAGTAACTCCCAGTTCGCACTGGGAGGGGTCACTGGGAGTCCCAGCGCTCCCAGGCTGGGTTTGGGGCTCCGTTATCCTGGTCCCGCTATCCCGGTCCGGTTATCCCGTTATCCCGGTCCGGTTATCCCGGTTATCCCGGTCCGGTTATCCCGGTTATCCCGGTTATCCCGGTCCGGTTATCCCCGTTATCCCATTATCCCGGTCCCGTTCTCCCGGTTATCCCGTTACCCCGGTAATCCCGGTCCGGTTATCCCGATTATCCCGTTATCCCGGTCCGGTTATCCCGGTTCCCTTTGTCCCGTTATCCCAGTCCGGTTCTCCCGGTCCGGTACCTTGAGCTCGGCGATGGTGAGCGCGGGCGAGAAGCGTTTGCAGGCACGGAAAGCGTTCAGGGAGCTGCTCACCGCCAGCCACACCGGGCCCGGCCCGGCCCCGCCGCCGTTCATGGCCCCGCTACCGAGCCGGTACCGAGCCGGCCCCGCCCAACCCGGACCGAACCGGGCTCCCGGACACGCCCGGCCCCTCCCGGAGCCCCTCCGGGAGCTCCTCCGGCTCCCCCGAAGCGGGAGCCCCTCCGGGAGCCGCCGGCTCCCCCGAACCGGGAGCCCCGAACGGTTCCGGGCCCGCCCGAACCGGAGCCGCTTCTGGAACCTTCACGGGCCGCCACAGCCGGGACCGGTGAGGGAGCGGCCAATCAGAGCTGGCGGATGAGGTCACGTGATGCAACGCGGCCAATAGCTATGGAGAGGAGGCGGGACGAAGAGAAAATTACCCAATAGACGCAGAAACAGGCGGGAAAAATGAGGATTGACCAATAGGAGAAGAGAAAGGGAGGGGAGAAACGAGGCTCAGCCAATAAGAAGAAAGAAAGGAGGTGCTAAAATGGGTCTGGACCAATAGAAATAAGAAAAAGGCGGGGCAAAGAGACTCCTCCAATAAGAATATACAATTGGCGCAGCTGGAGGAGCGCTGACCAATGAAAAGAGGGAAAGCGGATGATTGACGGGTGGCTTGCCCAATGGGATGAGGGAGTAGGCGGAAAGGGGCGTGTGGCGCAGCCATGGACGGGGAGGGCGCGTACGAGCCCGGCTTCGTGGGGATCCGATTCTGCCAGGAATGGTGAGGGAAAACTCCGGGAAAACTCCGGGAAAACTCCGGGAAAACTCCGGGAAAACTCCGGGAAAACTCCGGGAAAACTCCGGGAAAAGCCGGGAATTCCGGGGGGGAAACCAGCGGGAAGGCGCCGGGAATGCTGCGGGGAGAGTGGGGGGGGCCGGCGGGTACAGCGGGGAATGGCGGGAGCCGTGAGGGGAACAGCGGGAACCGTGAGGGGAACAGCGGGAATTGTGAGGGGAACAGCGGGAACCGTGAGGGGAAAATCGGGAATCGTGAGGGGAAAATCGGGAATCGTGAGGGGAAAATCGGGAATTGTGAGGGGAACAGCGGGAACCGTGAGGGGGAAAATCGGGAATTGTGAGGGGAAAATCGGGAATTGTGAGGGGGAAAATCGGGAATTGTGAGGGGAAAACCCGGGAACCGTGAGGGGAAAATCGGGAATTGTGAGGGGAAAATCGGGAATTGTGAGGGGAACAGCGGGAACCGTGAGGGGAACAGCGGGAACCGTGAGGGGAACAGCGGGAATTGTGAGGGGAAAATCGGGAATCGTGAGGGGAAAATTGGGAATTGTGAGGGGAAAACCCGGGAATGGTGAGGGGGGAAAAGCGGGAGTTATGAGGGGAAAAACCGGGGGATTTTGTGAGGGAAAACGGGGGATTTTCCCCTCGGAGCCTCCCAGTAATCCCAGTTTGCCCAGTAACAACATGCTGTACCCCAAGGAGGACAAGGAGAACCGGATCCTGCTCTACGCCGTGAGTGCCCAAACTGGGACCAGTTCGGGACTGGGACTGAGTCCTCCCAGCCTGTCCCAGTCCCTCCCAGTCCCTCCCAGTCTGTCCCAGTCCCTCCCAGTCCCTCCCAGTCCCTCCCAGTCTGTCCCAGTCCCTCCCAGTCTGTCCCAGTCTGTCCCAGTCTGTCCCAGTCCCTCCCAGTCTGTCCCAGTCCCTCCCAGTCCCTCCCAGTCTGTCCCAGTCCCTCCCAGTCCATCCCAGTCCGTCCCAGTCCGTCCCCAGTGCCCTCCCAGTCCCCCCAATCCACTCCCAGCCCCTCCCAGTCTGTCCCAGTCCCCCCCCTAGTTCTCCCCAGTCCCTCCCAGTCCATCCCAGTTTGGGTTCCAGTGCAGGAACTGCGATTACCAGCAGGAAGCCGACAACAGCTGCATCTACGTCAACAAGATCACGCACGAAGTGGAGTGAGAGCAACAAACATTTCATAAATATTCCCAAAACATTCCCTAAATATCCCAAATATTCCTTAAACCTTCCCTAAATATCCCTAAACATCACAAAACATCCCTGAACATTCCCTAAATATCCCAAATATTCCTTAAACCTTCCCTAAATATCCCTAAACATCACAAAACATCCCTAAACATTCCCTAAGTGTTCCTAAATATTCCCCAATATTCCCTAAATATTCCTGAAACGTTCCCTAAATATTCTAAAACATTTTGGAATATTCCCTAAATATCCCTAAATATTCCCAAATGTTCCCAAATATTCCTTAAACATTCCCTAAATATCCCTAAACGTTCTCAAATATTCCCATATTTGGGGTATATATTTGGGGTGTATTTTGGGTGTATTTTGGGTGTATTTTGGGTGTATTTCAGGTGTATTTTGGGTGGTTTTGGGTGTATTTTGGGTGGTTTTGGGTGTATTTTGGGTGTATTTTTGGATGTGTTTTGGGTATATTTTGGGGTGTATTTTGGGTGTATTTTTGGGTGTATTTTGGGTGGTTTTGGGTGTATTTTGGGTGTTTTTTGGGGGTATTTTTGGTGTATTTTGGGTATATTTTAGGTGTATTTTTGGGTATATTTTAGGTGTATTTTTGGGTATATTTTGGGTGTATTTTTGGGTGTATTTCGGATGTTTTTGGGGTGTATTTTGGGGTGTGTTTTGGCTGTATTTTAGGTGTATTTTGGGGTGTATATTTGGGTATGTTTTGGGTGTAATTTTGAGTATATTTTGGGTGTGTTTTGGTGTATTTTTGGGTATATTTCAGGTGTATTTTGGGTGTAATTTTGGGGTGTATTTTGGGTGTTTTTTGGGGGTATTTTTGGGTGTATTTTAGGTGTATTTTGGGGGTATTTTTGGGTGTATTTTAGGTGTATTTTGGGGGTATTTTTGGGTGTATTTTAGGTGTATTTTGGGGGTATTTTTTGGTGTATTTTTGGGTGTATTTTGGGTGTTTTTTGGGTGTATTTTTGGGTGTATTTTGGGTATCTTTTAGGTGTATTTTGGGTGTTTTTTGGGTGTATTTTGGGTGGTTTTGGGGGGTATTTTTGGTGTATTTTGGATGTGTTTTGGCTGTATTTTAGGTGTATTTTGGGGTGTACATTTCGGTATATTTTGGGTGTAATTTTGAGGTGTTTTTTTGGTGTATTTTTGGGTGTGTTTTGGGTATATTTTGGGTGAATTTGGGGTATTTTCTGGGGTGTGTTTTTGGGTGTATTTCGTGTGTTTTTGGGGTGTATTTCGGGGTGTTTTTGGGGTGTGTTTGGGGTGTATTTTGGGTGTATTTTTGGGTGTGTTTGGGATATACTTTGGGTGTATTTTTGGTTGTATTTTGGGGTGTATTTGGGGTGTATTTTGGGTGTATTTCTGGGTATATTTTGGGGTGTTTTGGGGTGTATTTTTGGGTGTATTTTGGGTATGTTTGGGATGTATGTTTGGGTGTATTTTAGGGGTATTTTGGGTGTATTTTGGGTGTATTTGGGGTATATTTTGGGGTGTATTTTGGGGTGTATTTCTGGTGTATTTCAGGCGTATTTTGAGGTGTTTTTGGGGTGTTTTGGGGTGTTTTTGGGATGTATTTCAGGTGTATTTTTGGGGTGGTTTTGGGGTGTATTTTTGGGGTGTTTTGAGGTGTTTTTGGGGTGTATTTTTGGGGTGTTTTTGGGGTGTATTTTTGGGGTGTTTTGGGGTGGTTTTGGGGTGTTTTTGGGGTGTTTTTGGGGTGTTTTGGGGTGGTTTTGGGGCGGGTTTGTGCAGCAGGGCCGTGCCTGTCCCCCAGCGAGCTGACCCAGATCATCGCTGACGTGTCCCAGGACCCCACCCTGCCCCGAACCGAGGATCACCCCTGCCAGAAGTGAGCTGGGGACACCTGGGGGACATGGGGGAGACATGGGGACACCTGGGGGGACGTCTGGGGACACCTGGGGGGAGATGGGGACACCTGGGGGGAGATGGGGGGGACACGGGGGGACATGGGGGGGACATGGGGGGGACATGGGGACACCTGGGGACACACCTGGGGACACGGGGGGGACACGGGGGGACATGGGGACACCTGGGGGGGACATGGGGACACCTGGGGGGAGATGGGGACACCTGGGGGGACATGGGGACACCTGGGGGGACATGGGGACACCTGGGGGGATGCCTGGACACACCTGGACACACCTGGGGACACACCTGGGCACACCTGGGGGGATCTGGGGACACCTGGGGGGATATGGGGGGGACATGGGGACACCTGGGGGCACACCTGGACACACCTGGGGACACCTGGGGACACACCTGGGCACACCTGGACACACCTGGACACACCTGGGGACACACCTGGGCACACCTGGGAGGATCTGGGGACACCTGGGGGGACATGGGGGGGACATGGGGACACCTGGGGGGACGTCTGGGCACACCTGGACACACCTGGGCACACCTGGACACACCTGGGGACACCTGGGGGTACCTGGGCACACCTGGGCACACCTGGGGACACCTGGGGACACACCTGGGCACACCTGGGGACACACCTGGGCACACCTGGGGACACACCTGGGCACACCTGGACATGCCTGGGGGGATCTGGGCACACCTGGGCACACCTGGGCACACCTGGGGGCACACCTGGGGACACACCTGGGGACACCTGGACACACCTGGGGACACACCTGGACACGCCCGTGGACGCCGTTGCCGTGTGCAGGTGCGGGCACAAGGAGGCCGTGTTCTTCCAGTCCCACAGCGCCCGCGCCGAGGTCAGAGCCCACCCCAAACCCTCCCGAAAACACCCCAAAAACACCCCAAAACCACCCCAAAATACCCCAAAATCCTCCCAAAAACACCCCAGACCCTCCCTAAAAACCCCTAATCCTCCTAAAAACACCCCAAAAACACCAAAATCCTCCCTAAAAACACAAACCCTCCCAAAAAAACCCCAAAACCCCAAAATCCTCCCCAAAAACAGCCCAAAACCACCCCGAACCCTCCCAAAAACACCCTAAAAACACCCCAAAACACCCCAAAATACCCCAAAATCCTCCCAAAAACACCCCAAACCCTCCCTAAAAACCCTTAATCCTCCTAAAAACACCCCAAAAACACCAAAACACCCCCAAAACCTTCAAATCCTCCCTAAAAACCCCAAATTCTCCCCAAAAAACCCCAAAACCACCCAGATCCTCCCCTAAATCCCTCAAAATCTCCCCAAATCACCCCCAAAATCCTCCACAAAAAACCCCAAAACCACCCAGATCCTCCCCCAAATCCCTCAAAATCTCCCCAAATCCTCCACAAAAAAATCCCCAAAAAACCCCGAAAATCCAAAACCCCCGAAGTCCCCGAGGGTTTTGGGGGAATTTTTGGGATTTGGGGTTTTTCTGGGGGGTTTCGTTGGGAATTTTGGGGTTTTTTAGGGGGGTCCCGGGGGATTTTTGGGGAGGGGTCTTTGGTAATTTTGGGGATTTTTTTGGGGGGTCCCGGGGGGTTTTTGGGGAGGGGTCTTTGGGAATTTTGGGGTTTTTTTGGGAGGATCCTGGGGGGATTTGGGGGATTTTTTGGGGGGAATTTTGGAGGGTTTTTTTTTTATTTATTGGGGAGGTTCCAGGTTTTTTTGGGGGGGATTTTGGGGTTTTTTGGGAAGGGAAATTCTCCAGGAATTTGTTCCCAAACCCCGCAGGACGCGATGAGGCTTTACTACGTGTGCACGGCCCCGCACTGCGGCCACCGCTGGACAGAGTGACCCCAAAACTGAGCCAAAATCACCCTGAAATCACCCCAAAATCACCCCAAAACTGACCCAAAATCACCCCAAAATCACCCCAAAACTGAGCCCAGAATCACCCCAAAATCACCCCAAAACTGAGCCCAGAATCACCCTGAAATCACCCCAAAATCACCCCAAAACTGAGTCCAAAACTGACCCAAAATCACCCCCAAATCACCCCAAAATCACCCCAAAACTGAGCCCAGAACCACCCCAAAATCACCCCAAAACTGACCCAAAATCACCCCAAAACTGAGCCCAGAACCACCCCAAAATCACCCCAAAATTACCCCAAAACTGAGTCCAAAACTGACCCAAAATCACCCCAAAACTGAGCCCAGAATCACCCCCAAAATCACCCCAAAACTGACCCAAAATCACCCCAAAACTGAGCCCAGAACCACCCCAAAATCACCCCAAAATTACCCCAAAACTGAGCCCAGAATCACCCCAAAAATCACCCCAAAATCAACATGAAATTACCCCAAAACTGACCCCAAAATTGAGCCCAAAATCACCCCAAAATCACCCCAAAATTACCCCAAAACTGACCCTGAAATCACCCCAAAAATCACCCTAAATGTGACCCCAAAATCACCCCAAAAGTGACCCAAAAATAACCCCAAAACTGACCCCAAACTCCCCAAAATGACCCAAAAATAACCCCAAAACTGACCCCAAACTCCCCAAAATGACCCCAAACCTCTCTGGGATCCCCAAAAATTCCAGGGAAAATTTCCCAAAACCCCCGAGAATTTCACGGGATCCTCCCCCAAAGGGAAAAAGGAAAAAAACCCCAAATTTTGGGAAAATTCCCCCCAAATAAATGGAAAATTTACTAAAAATAAACTGGAAATGCCTGGAAGGAAAATCCCTCAAAATTCCTGGGAAAACCCCAAAATTTCCCGGGAAAATCCCTCAAAATTTAAGGAAAATTCCGGAAAACTGAAAGAAAAATCCCCCAGAATTTATTGGGAAAATCCCCAAATTTCAGGGGAAACACCAGAAAATTCCAGGAAAACTCAAATTCCCGTTTTTCCCCCCAAAACCCAAACTCAGGACAACAAAATTTTCTGGGAATTTTTTATTCCTATCCACCAAAAACTGGGAATGGGAAGGGGGAGGGGATTAAATAAGACAAAAAAGGAGGGAACGGGAAGGGGGAAAAAAACAAAAAAATCCCAAAATTTTTTGGGTGGGAATTTTTTCTGGGAATTTTTTTTTTTCCTCGTCCCGAAAACGTCAAAAAATTAAAAATAAAAAAAACCTGGAAAAAAAAAATCCCGGGATTTGGGATGGAGGCGGTGCCATTTATACAAATATAGTGTTTTAAAAACAACGGGATTGGGGAATTTCGGGGGGAATTTGGGGAATTTGGGGAATGGGGGGAGGGGGTTTTAAACCCTGAGCCGCTCCAGGAAATAATTTAGGGAATTTTGGGGAATTTTGGGGAATTTTTGGGGGGGATGAAAGTGCCTGGAAGCTCCTTAATTATTCTTGGTTGCTCCTCATGAATTATTAATTATTATTAATGAGCTTGGAGCTCCGCCCCTGGGAGGGGGAGGGGCTCTTATTGCCTTGGGAGGGGCCCGGAAGCCTCCGGAATCCCAGGGAAGGTTCTGGAATCCCAGGGAAAGTCCTGGAATTCCCTGGAAAGTCCTGGAATTCCCTGGAAAGTTCTGGAATTCCACCGAAGCTCCGGATCCCCTCTGGAAGCACCTGGAAAGTTTTGGGATCGCTCCGGAAAGTTCTGGAATTCCCCGGGAGGTTCTGGATCCCCTTTGGAAGCACCTGCGGAACGTTCCGGGAAAAACCCGGGAATTCCTGGGAAGGTTCCGGATCCCTCTGGAATGTTCTGGAATCCCTTGGAAAAGTCCTGGGTCCCTCTGGAATGTTCTGGAATCCCTTGGAAAAGTCCTGGGGCCCCCTGGAATGTTCCAGAAACCCTTGGAAAAGTCCTGGGTCCCTCTGGAATGTTCTGGAATCCCTTGGAAAAGTCCTGGGTCCCTCTGGAATGTTCCGGATCCCTTGGAAAAGTCCTGGGTCCCTCTGGAATGTTCTGGAATCCCTTGGAAAAGTCCTGGGTCCCTCTGGAATGTTCCGGAATCCCTTGGAAAAGTCCTGGGTCCCTCTGGAATGTTCTGGATCCCTCTGGAAGTTTCAGGATCCGCTGGGAAAGTTCTGGAATCTCTTTGGAATGTTCTGGATCCCTCTGGAAGCTCCTGGAATTCCCTGGAACGTCCTGGATCCCTCAGGAAGGTTCCGGATCCCCCTGGATTTCCTTGGTCCCCTTTGGAAAAGTTCTGGAACGTTCCGGCTCCCTCTGGAATGTTCCAGGTCCCTCTGGAATGTTCTGGATCCCGTCGGGAAGGTCCCGGGTCCTTCCGGAATGTTCTGTGGGAATTCTGGGCTGGGATCCCGCAGATCCAAACCCCGGCCCCAAACGGATCCAAACAAACGGATCCCAAATGGATCCCAAACGGATCCCAAACGGATCCCAGACCCCAAACTGATCCCAAATGGATCCCAAATGGATCCCAGAGCCCAAACCGATCCCAAGGGATCCCAAATGGATCCTGGTGGATCCCAGGCCCCTCCGGATCCTCCCAGGGCTCTGGAGAGCCGCCGATCCCAGTGGGATCCATCACAATTCCAGGGGGGTTTCCCCGTCCCGATGGATCCCGATGGATCCCAGTGGATCCCGTCACGGCTCCGGGTGCTCCGGGGCTCCCGAGAAGATCCTGGCGAAGCGCCGGAGCTGCGGATCCCGATGGGAATGTCGCAGATCCAGGGGGATTTCCCCGTCCCGATGGATCCCAGTGGATCCCGATGGATCCCTCAGGATCCCGTCATGGCTCCGGGTGCTCCGGAGCTCCCGAGAAGATCCTGGCGAAGCGCCGGAGCTGTGGATCCCGATGGGAATGTCACAGATCCAGGGGGATTTCCCCATCCCGATAGATCCCGATGGATCCCGGTGGATCCCAGTGGATCCCAGTGGATCCCGTCACGGCTCCGGGTGCTCCGCAGCTCCCGAGAAGATCCTGGCGAAGCGCCGGAGCTGCGGATCCCGATGGGAATGTCACAGATCCAGGGGGATCTCTCTGTCCCGGTGGATCCCGATGGATCCCAATGGATCCCAGTGGATCCCAGTGGATCCCGTCACGGCTCCGGGTGCTCCGGGGCTCCCGAGAAGATCCTGGCGAAGCGCCGGAGCTGCCGCGCGGCCGAGCTCGATTCCTGCTGCAGCCGCCGGTTGTTCTGCCGCAGGTTGGCCACCTCGGCCTGCAGGAAAACCTTGTCCTGCTTCTCCTGGGGGGAAAATCCGGGAATTCCGGGAAAATCCGGGAATGTTCGAACGCGGGGGGGGGGGGGGGGAAAAGGGGGATTTGGGGGAGAAAATGAGGATTTTGGATGGGGAAATGGGGATTTTGGGGGGAATCAAGGGGATTTTGGCTGCCCCTCACCTTCTCCAGGTCGCTGTGGAGCTGCTTCAGCATCGCTTCCAACTGGGAAACTTTTCCCGGGAGATCCAGGGGGGCGGGGGAGGGGCTGGGGGGGAAATTTGGGATTGGGAGGGGCAGGAATGGAAAAAAAAGGGGAAAAAAGCCCCAAAACGACCCAAAATGATGGAAAAAAACCGGCTCAAAACCCCCCCAAAATTTCAATTTTTTTCCCACAAATTCCTTCCCTAAAGCCCCCAAATCCCTTCAAATTCCCCATTTTCTTCCCCCAAATCCCCCAAATCTCCCCAAATTCCCTCCCAAACCAACCCTAAAACCCCCAAATTCCCATTTTTTCCCCCCCCCAAATTCCCATTTTTTCCCCCCAAATCCCCTCCCAGATTTCACTTCCCTTCCCCCATTCCTCCCCTCCCCCATCCCGGATTTTGGGGGTACCTGAGGGGGGGGAGGGGCGCCCCCCGGGGTGGGGGAGGGGCGGGGGGCGGCTCCGGGCTCAGGGCGGGGTCGGTCAGCGAGAACAGGGACACGGCGCGCTGCACTGGAACAGCAAAAACACCCAAAAACTCCCAAAAACTCCTAAAAATCACCCCAAAAACTCCCAAAAATCACCCCAAAAACACCCAAAATCACCCCAAAAACACCCAAAATCATCCACAACCACCCAAAATCAGCCAAAGAACACCCAAAATCACCCCAAAACAGCCCAAAACCGCCTGAAATAGCCCCAAAATCACCCCAAAAATTCGCCCAAATCCACCCCAAATTCCCATTTTTCCCAGTTTTTGGGATCCTGAATTCCCACCTTTTTCCTGTTTCTCTGGATCCCCAATTCCCATTTTTCGGGATCCCAAATCCCCGGTTTTTTTCCCATTTTTCAGGATCCCCAATTCCCATTTTTTTCCAGATCCCAAATTCCCATTTTTTTCCAGATCCCAAATTCCCGTTTTTTCCCCGTTTTTTTCCCCTCTCACCTTCGTAGGCCTTGGCCGCGCTCACCAGCGTCGCCCACTCCAGCCCGGCCGTGTCCGGCAGCGGGATCAGCCCCGGCTCCAGACGCCCCACGGCCCCTGGGAACGCCCAGAATTCCCAAAATTCCCGAAATTCCTCAAATCCCAACGAATTCCAAACCAAAATTCCCCCAAATGCCCTCAAAAATTCCATTTTACTTCCCAAATTCCCTCTAAATGCCCCTCAAAATT
Source organism: Poecile atricapillus (assembly GCF_030490865.1). Taxonomy (NCBI): domain Eukaryota; kingdom Metazoa; phylum Chordata; class Aves; order Passeriformes; family Paridae; genus Poecile; species Poecile atricapillus. The sequence continues at coordinate 4,398,186 of NC_081279.1, forward strand.
CCTCAAAACTCCCAAATTTGCCCCCAAAATCTCACCCAAAAAATTCCCAAAAATTCCCTAAAAATCCCTCCTAAATCCCCCCAAAAACTCCCAAAAAACTCTCAAAAAAAATCCCAAAAAATCCCAAAAAATTCCAAAATAAATCCTCAAGAAATTCCAAAAAAATTCCCCAATCCCCCCCTGCCATTCCCGGCCGTTCCCGTTTTTCCGTACCCGTTTTCCCGGTCCCGTGGTGGCCGCTGCGGCCGGGCAGGGTCCGGGTGCCGCTCCCGGCGCTTCCCGGGAAATCCTTGGGAATCTCCCGCCGCGGGGTGGGGGAGGGGCCGCGCCCCCCGCAGAGGCTCTCGTCCGACAGCGTCCTGGGCAGCGCCTGCAATTCCCAGAATTCCCAACATTCCCGGCATCCCGGGAATCCCCAAACCCGCCCCGGCCGTTCCCATCCCAAGAAAACAGGGAATTCCCAAGATTTTCCCGGCAAAACCGGGGAATTCCTGATTTTTTCCATTGAAATCGAGGCGTTTCCGGGTTTTTTCTCAATAAAAACGGGGAATTCCTGAATTTTTCCATTAAAAACGGGGAAATTCCGAATTTTTTTCCATTGACATTGAGAAAATTCCGGGTTTTTTCCAACAAAAATGACAGAATTCCCGTTTTTTTCACCTGAAATCGGAATTTTTCCCATTTTTGGCGCTAAAACTGGGAAATTCCTGCATGGGAGGGGCTGGGAATTGGGGGAATTTTGGGAATTCTGGGGGAATTTCAGGAAAGAAATGGGGAATTCCAACTTTCCGCTCCTAAAAAATGGCAAAAATTCCCATTTTGGGGGTGGAAAAATTGGGAATTTCCGGTTTTGGGGGGGATTTAAAGGGCCGGGAGGGGTTGGGAATTGTGGGAATGTTGGGAATTGTGGGAATTGTGGGAATGTTGGGAATCCTGGGCTCTCACCGGGGCGGGCTCGGGCTCGGGGCAGGAATTGTCCATCAGGATCAGGCGCTTGAGGTCGTCCTCGATGGAGGATTTGGGGAGGCGCCGGGGGGAGCGGAGATCGCGCAGGGACGCCCGGAGCCGCGGCTGCCCGAACACGTTCACCTGGCTGGGGGGGGAAATCCCTGGAATTCCATGGGAATTCCATGGGAATTCCAGGGGAAATCCAACCAAAATCCCGGGAAATCCCATCAAAATCCCATTAAAATTCATCAAAATCCATCCAAATCCCCATTTCCCCTCCCAAATCCCCATTTTTCCCCCAAAATCCCAGTTTTTCCCTGAATTTCTCCTTTCCAAGATCTGAAATCCCAAATTTCCCCTCCCAAACTCCAATTTTCCCTCAAAAATCCCCATTTTCCTCTCCCAAATCCCGTTTTTTCCTGGAATTCCGCCGGGACCTTTTGTGCTCTGGGGGCTCGTCCGGGCGCCTCCAGCCGGGGGCGGCGCCTTTGGCTCTTCCCGGCCTTTGGGAAAAGCCGGATTTGGGAGCCGGAGCCGAAATCTGGGAAGCACCGAGAGGCCTGGTGTGAGAAAATGGGGAATTTAAAAAAAAGAAAAAAAACCACGGGAATTTTAACAGAAAACTGGGAATTTTTAACCAAAGGAAAAGCAGGAATTTGGCTGCGGGTCCCACCTGGTGGCTTGGAAAACCTCGGGAAGGGCGGAATTCCCGGATTTGCCGGGAGCCGAATCCTTGGAGCTTTTCTGGGAATTCCAGGGCCCTCGGGAGCCTTTCCGGGAATTCTGGGAATCGCCGGAGTCGGGCTCGGCCTCGCTGGAGGCGGAGCTGGACAGGGACGAGGGGCTGGGATGGGGCGGCTCCTGCTGCGGGAACAGCGGGAATTCCGGGAATTCCGGGAATTCCGGGAATTCCAGAGGGGCCAGAGCCCAAAAATCCCCGGAATTCCGGAGGGATTTGGGCAATTCTGAGGGGTTTGGGGGGATTTTTGGCGGATGTTTTGGGAATTCCAGGGATTTTGGGAGAATTCTGGGATTTCTCAGGGGATTCCAGAGGGTTTTTGGGGGATTTTTTGGGAATTCCGGGGTTTTTTTGGGAATTCTGGGAGCGGGCTCTCACCTTGGCCAGGCGGTTGGGGGAATCCTTCCCGCCGGGCTCGGGACGCGCCGGGCGCTTCCCGGGAATCCGCGCCGGAGCCGGGATGTGCCAGAGGGGCTCTGGAAGCACCGGAACGGGATCGGGAATGTGGGGAATGCGACCGGAAATTCGGGAATTTGGGATTGGGAATGGGATCTGGATGGCGCCGTTCCCACCCCTGATCCCGAGCCCCGATCCCAAAATTCCTGCCCCAATCCCGAATTCCCTCCCCATTCCCGAATTTCCGTACCTGCCTTGAGCCTCTCGGCGCCGCCCTCGTGTCCCATCCCAGCGGCCTCGGCGTGGCCGGAATTCCCAGAATTCCCAGAATTCCCGGGATTCCCGGGATGTGGCTCTGCCGGGAACGCCGCCCCCCTCTGCGGCCTGCCGGGAAAAAATTGGGAATTCTGGGGATCCCGCACCTGGAAAAATCCCAATTTCCCCCCATTTGCCCCCCTTATTTCCTGTTTTCCCAATTTTTCCCCATTTCCCCCCGATTTTCCCACCTTTCCGGGGGCCCTTTAGCACTTCCCGGTGCGGAGAAGCTTCCGGAAGGTTGGCGGAAGGCGGAGGAGCCACCGGAATGAGGCGACTCCGGGAAACTCAGGGGCCTGGAAAATGGGAAAATCAGGGAAAATTGGGGAAAATTGAGGGAAATTAAAAAATTGAGGGGAAAAACTGGGGGGAATCCTGAGAATTTTGGGGGCAATTCTGGGAATTTTGGAGGGAATTCCAGGAATTTTGGGAGGAAACCGAGGGGAACCAAATCCCAGGATTTTGGGGGGATTCCTGGGGATTCTGGGGGGGACTTTTGGGAGGAATCCCAGGAATTTCGGGGGGATTTGGGGGGACCGGAATCCCAGGATTTGGGGATTCCCAGGATTCACCTCTTGCCGTGGCCGGGCTGAGGTTCGCGGTGCGCGGCTCCGGGCGGGGCCGGCGCTCGTTTGGCGCCGCCGCGGTGCCAGCCCGGCCCGCTCCGGAACGGGGCCCGGAAAGCTCCCGGGAACGGCTCCGGGAAAGGATCCGGGAACGGCTCCGGGAACGGCTCCGGGAACGGCTCCGGATCCGCCTTGGGCTCCACCGGCCCCGGCAGCGCCTCCGACCAAGCCCTGAGGGAACAGCGGCGGCCTCGGAACAACCGGAATGGGAACAACGGGAACAACGGGGACAACGGGAACAACGGGAACAACGGGAACAACGGGGACAACGGGAACAACGGGAACAACGGGAACAACGGGAATGGGGACAGGGACAGGTGAGATGGGGACAGGTGGGACGGGGACAGGTGGCACCAATGGCACCGGAATGGCGCCAAGAGCACCAAGGACACCAAGAAGGCACCAAGATGGCACCCAGGGCACCCAGGACACCAAGACGTCCCCAAGGCCACCCCCGAAACGCCGCCATCGCCACCCAACCCCCCCGAAGCCCCGCCCACCTCCGGGGCGTGCCGTCGTCGTGCGGCGGCGCGATGACCACGGTGACGGTGACCGAGGTGCGCAGGAGGTCGATCATCTGCTCGTGGCTCAGCGCCACGGCCGCCACCTTGCACACCTCGAGCAGGCGGCTGCCGCGGCGCAGCCCGGCCTGCCAGGCGAAGCCGTACTCCTCCACCTCGGCCACGGAGCCGTCGGGGTGAACGTGGAAGCCCAGCTGGCCCAGCCCGTTCCGCCGCAGCGTCATGTCCACCGTGGCACAGCCCGGAGTGGTGGCCTGCAAAAAACTCCCCAAATCGCACAAAATCCCCCAAATTCCAGAAATCCCCCCCAAACCCCTGCACAGGATCAGAAATCCCCCGATCCCAAACAGAATCCCAAAAAGATGGGAACTTTTCCTCATTTTCCCCTCTCCCACGATTTTCCCCCCAAAATCCCGGATTTTTCCCGATTCCCCCTCACCTTGAGCCTCTGCACGATTTCCTTCACCTCCTCCAGCCCGGATCCCTCGGCTCCCTCGGCTCCGTCGGCGCCGGCGCGGACGCTCACCAGGTCCCCGCGGCCGTGGTAGATCCTGAGCGCAGCCCCCTCGGCGCTCCAGCCGATCACGTCCCCGGTGAAACAATTAAAAACCACTTCCTTGGCCGCCAGATCCGCCAGGACCACGAACTCCTTGGAGATCCCCAGCACGCACGGGATCTCCGCCCCGCCCCGGCCGAAATCCGAGGCGGAAACGCGCCAGGAGACGGCGCCGGCGCTGTCCAGCTCCGCCGACGGCCGCGCCTTGGACTTCTCCTTCTTCTTGGAAGCCAAGGAGATGAGGTTGAACTTGCCGGCCGTGTCCAGGGGGGTGCCGCTGGCGTAGTTCTCGGCCAGGTCCCGCAGGTACTCGTGGCGCGTGCGCGTGGCCATGGTGCGGAACTTGTGCGATTTGTGCGCGGCGTTCTCGGCGTTGATGGCCTTGGCCAGCAGGAAGGCGCGGAAGAGCTCGGAGCGGCGGAAGGTGACGCCGGCCGGGGGCAGCGGGGGCCCGAAGGGAGGGACGTCCTTGGAGCGGGTGACGGCCACGCTGGGCGGGGAAAACGGGAATGTGAGGGGGGCTGGGGGGGATTGAGGGGGTTTTGGGGGGATTTTGGGGGGATTTTGGGGGGTTTGAGGGGTTTTCGGGGGGATTTTTGGGGGGATTTGAGAGGGTTTGGGGGGATTTTTACAGATTTTTTTAAGATTTTTTTCAGGATTTTTTATGTGATTTTTGAGGAATTTTTTGCAGGATTTTTAAGGAATTTTCTGCAGGATTTTTAAGGAACTTTTGATGACATTTTTGCGAGATTTTTCACGAATTTTTTGTGGGATTTTTGAGTGATACTTGGGGAAATTTTCTGTGGGATTTTTATGGTATTTTTCCCAGATTTTTGCCAATTTTTTCAAGATTTTTGCAGGATTTTTTCCAGGATTTTTTCCGGGGGGGATCCAGAAGGATCCGGGGTATCCAGAGGGAATCCAGGGGGTATCCAGAGGGACCCACCTGTAGGAGACGCTGTCGGAGCAGGGCTGGTGGGCGCGGACGATGATGAAGACGTGCTGGAAGTGGGAGCGGATGTTCTGGGGCGTGAAGGGCAGCGCGCCCGGCTCCTGGAAGATGATGGTGACGATGTCGTTGCCGATGTGGCGCTTCCGGAGCAGCTGGGAACGGGAAAGGTTGGGGGAAGGAAAAGAAAGGGATTGGGAATGGGTGGGATGAAGATTTGGGGGGGTCCCAGTAAGGTTTGGGATCGTTCGGTTCTTGGGAGGCTGCGATCCTTGGGATCAAACAACTTTTGGGATCGACCAACTTTTGGGATCCTTCAACCCTTGGGATCGTCCAATCCATGGGATCCATCAATCCTTGGGATCAACCAATCCATGGGATCCATCAATCCTTGGGATCAACCAATCCTTGGGATCACCCAATCCTTGGGATCACCCAATCCTTGGGATCCTTGGATTTCCGGATTCCTGGAACCCTTGGGATTCTCTGACCTCAGGGATCCTCCAACCCTTGGATCCCTCAACCAACCCTGGGATCTTCCACCCAACCCTTGGGATTCCCGGATTTCTGGGCCCCCCCCAAGCCCTGGGACGCGCCGATCTCCGGGGAGCGGATTCCCAGGAATTCCCGGGATCTTCCGGCGGTACCTGCTGGCGGTTGTTGGGGGTGTAGGGCAGCATGGTGGACACGTGGAACATGATCTCGTAGTCCTGGTACGTGGTGTAGAGCGAGTGCGTGCCCGTCGAGTCGGCTGCGGAAAAGCGGGAAAAGCGAATCCGGTGAAATCCCAAATCTCGCTCTTGGGGTCCAACTGGGACCACCCAACCCCCGGGATTGCCCCAAACTCTCGGGATCCTTCCCCCCTTGGGATCCCCCAATCTCAGGGATCTTCCACCCAACCTTTGGGATCGATCCTTCAAACCCTTGGGATCCCTGAACTCTTGGGATCCTTTCCTGGGATCCTTCAACCCTTGGGATCCCCAAACTTCTGGAATCTTCCACCCAATCTTTGGGATCCTTCAACCCTTGGGATCCTTCAACCCTTGGGATCCTTCAACCTTTGGGATCCCCCAATTCTTGGGATCCCGGGAAGAGCCAGCACTCACTCTTGGTGTCGAGCTGCGCCGCGTACTTGGGGAAGGATTTGAGGGAAACTTTCTCTCCCAGGAGCGTCAGGAACTCGTCGAGCGCGGGCCCGGCGGATTCGTTGTTGTACATCTCCTCCTCCGAGCTCTGCCCCGCCCGGCAGTACAGAATTCCCACCTTGTGCCGCCGGCACAGCTGCGGGAAAACGGCAATTCCGTGTTCCGAGGGATCCGGGGGAGATTCGGGATGTGGGGTGGGGTTTGGGGTTGTGGGATGGTTGGGATTGGGTGGTGGCGGGAATTACTGGAATTGCAGGAAATCCCAATAAATCACACCCCCGAAAAAATGGCAAATCCAAGGAATCACAGAAGATCCCAGGAATTTCCCCCAAAAAAATCCCCCCCAAATCCCAGAAATTACCCCCAAAAATCCCCAGAAAATCCAAAAAAAAACCCTCAAAAAATTTCCCCAAAAATCCCAGAAAATTCCCCCAAAAAATCCCAGAAAATAAAAAAAAATCCCCAGAAAATAAAAAAAAAAATCCCAAAAAATTCCCAGAAATTCCCCGAAATCCCGGGAATTCTCACCCCCTGCTCGTCCAGCTTGAGCAGCTGCTCGGGGACCTTGGGCGTGGCCAGCGCCATCCGCAGGCAGTGGATGTTGAGCTCGGGAACGACGAATTCCAGCACGTCCCGGAGCGGGATCCCCCGGATGGAGCCGGCCTTGGACGCGCTGGGGGTGGCGTCCTCCAGGATGGAGCCTCGGAGCGTGGGCAGCTGGAAAAACGGGAAAAATCCGGGATCAAAAGCGGGAAAGAAATCCGGGATGGATTGTGGGAATTTTATCGCAAAATTGTGGGAATTTTTATTGCAAAATTGTGGGAATTTTATCCCGAAATTGAGGGAATTTTCCCCCAAGAATCCTCAAAGCCGGAGCAGGAACGGCTCCGGAATTTCTGGGAATTTTCTTGGGGATAAATCCACCAATTCCAGGGCATTTTTTGGGAATTTTCCCGGAACCAAATCCAGCATTTCCCAGGTTTTTCCCAAGGAATTTCCATGGGGACAAACATCCAAATTCCAAGGTTTTGGATTTTGGGGGATTCTGGGATTTGGGAATTCCAAGGGCTCGATTCAATCTTTGAGGCCGGAATTCTCCCGGTCACCCCCGGTGTTTCCGACGCTCCCCAATCCCGTTTTTTCCCGGAATTCCGGCGGCGTTCCCGGCCGGTTGGGACCTGGCTGGTGCGGAAGATGAGGCGGTGCTGGAATTGGGGGCCGTGATCCGAAGGCTCCTCCAGCTTTTCCCGGCGGATGCTGACGGCCACCGGGCCCAGCTTCTCGTCCACGCCAAAATAGTTGGAATGTTCTGGGGGGAAAAGCGGGAAAAATGGGAATTGGAGGGGGGGAAATGGGGGAATTGGGGGGAAAATGGGGAAAAAATTCAGGGGAAAAAGGGGGGAAAATTCAGGGAAAAATGGGGGGAAAATTCAGGAAAAAATGGGGGGAAAATTCAGGAAAAAAAGGGGCAGAATTCATAGAAAAATGGGGAAAATTTGGGGAATAATGGAGGGAAAAAATGCAGGAAAAATGAAGGGAAACGGGAGAAAATGTGAGGAATTCAGGGAAAAAAAATGGGAAGAACTGGGAAAAGAGGGAATTTGAGGAAGCTCAAGAAGAGGAAACGACAGAATTTGAGGACGGGGCAAATCCCACCCCTCCATTCCCTCTGGAGATTCCCAAACCTTTCCCATGGAAATAATCCCGGTAGTAGCGCGCTCCCAAATCCACGTGCTCCACGCTGTAATTCCGGAGCCTTTCCGGATTCCTCTGCTGCTCCTTGGGGAACTCCAGGACGGAGATCCCGGCGTTGGTCGGCTTCCCGACGTGGCCGCACTCGGTGAAAACGCCGGGAGCGGCCGGAGAGGCCGATTTGGAGAAGCTGACGTCGCGTTCCCCGGCGCCGCCGCCGATCTCGTTGCGGAAGTGGGGGCAGCTCAGCAGCAGCTCGTTGCTGGTGTTGTCCCCCAGATCCTGCTCCAGGTTTTCCTTGGAATTCAGGTCCTCGGTGCTGGAAAAGGCGGGATCGGAGCCGGCGGAGGCGGCGGAAGCGCCGGTGGTCGTGTTCCGCCGCTGGGTCCCGGCGATTCCCGGAGAAACGGCCTCGAAGAAAATGCTCTGGACGTCGAAATGAGCGAAACTTTTCCGGCAAATCCAAGACTTTCCCGGCTCGGGAAGGCGGGAATCGTCGGGATCTTTGGGATCGGGGTCGTGCCGGGGATTGCGGAGCTTTTTGAAGATGGAGTCGTCGTTTTTCAGGCAGCGCCGGCGCGGTTTCTCCTTGGACTGCGGGGGCTCTTCCCGGTTTTCCGCTTTGATCCCGGAAAATTCCGGTTTCTTAGTCCGGAACTCGTTGAGCATCTCGAAGAAGCTCTGCTCGGGAATTCCCTGGATGTCGATGGAAGAGGTGCTGCCGTATTCCCGGAAGAGTCCGGCGGCGCCGGCGGAGCTCCCGCGCGTTTCCGGGGTTTCCTCGGGATCGCACTCGCTCAGCGTCACCTCGCTGCTGCTCCGCTGCCGCAGCGGCATTCCCGGGAATCCCTCCTGGAATTCCACCTCCTTGGAATGCGGGGCGGGGCGCCGGGCCGGGCGGGGAAAGGCTTTGAGGGCGGATTGGCCGCCCGGGAAGCTCCGGGAAGGGCCGGGAGAATCCCTGGAATCTTTGGAGCGCGGCGGCCACTCGGCCACGCGGGCCCGGACGCCCATCTTGGGAACGCTGGGAATGTCGGAGCGCTGGGAATTCATGATCCCGGCGGGAATGGCAGGAGGGAGCTCATGGCGAAGCCGGGACGGAGGCAGGAAAAGCCGGGAATTCCGGGATGAGCGGCGGGAAGAGGCCGGAGCGGCGGCGGCGGCGCATGGCGGGAATTCTAGGGGGGGAAAGAGGAGCATTAACGGGATGGGAATTCCCAAAAAAATCTGGGAATTCATCCCCCCAAAATCCTGGAATTCCAAAAAAAAAAACCTGGGAATTACTCAAAAAAATTCTGGGAATTCACCCCCCCCCCCCAAAATCCTGGAATTCTGGGGGGGAAAGCAGAGGATTAATGGGATGGGGATTCCCAGGAAAATCGGAATTCCAGGGTTTTAGGGGGAAACGAGGATGAGGAGTTGGGGTCGGATCCATCGCAGATCCGGGGATTTCCGGAAGTCTTGGAATGCCTTGGGATTCCTGGATTTGTTTCCCTGGGAATTCTCCCGGAAGGAGAAAAGGGAGCGATTTAATCATTAACTCCAAGATTTCTGATAAATCCGAGGAAATTTTAACTCTTTCCACCCCACCCGCGGCCTCAGCTCGGGGCAATTAAAACTTAACGAGCTCTTAATGAGCTTTTATTGAGCTTTAATTCCTCCACGAGCCCGGGGGTTGTTTCTCCAAGGGGGAAAAGAATTCCAAGATTTTTTTTTTTTTTTTTAGGATGAAAACATCCCAAAAAAAATTGGGAATAAAGGAGAAAAGAGCCTGAAAGGAGTGGAAATTAAGGAGTTAATTCATTAAGGAGTTGTTGAATCGGTGATTAATTAATGAGGGATTAAAGGAGATTGTTCTAATTAATAACGACAGGGAAAAAAAGCTGGAAAAAAGCTGGAAAAACCGGGATAAAACCGGGAAAAAAACTGGGATAAAACACTGGGATAAAACCGGGCCCCGCCGCGGCTTTGGCTGATGGCGCCGCCTTAATTAACGTTAATTAAGCCCAAATCTTCGTCAGCCTTCCCAAATCCCGGCGAATTCCCACCTGCCTGAAGTCCAGGGATTCCGGGAATGCTGGGAAAAGGTTCCAGAGGGGGAGGAAGGAGCCAAAATCCCGGGATTTTCCCCCAGAGGAAAAGGGGGAGCTCGTTAATTCCGGAGCTCGTTAAGGAAAGCTCCGCCCCCCCCAACCTTTGGTTAATTGGGGTTCTTCATTAAGAATTCCCGGAGAATTCCCAGGATTGGAGGAGAAGGAGGAAGGTTTTGAGCAGGAATTCCTGGAATTCTGAAGGAATTTGGGGTTGAAATGAGGGAAAATGGGGAAATTTGGGGGTTTTTTTGGTTTTTCCGGGAGTTTTTCCGGGAAAATCAGCAGGAGGGGGTTGGGAAAAAAGTTGGGAATGAGGGAAATGAGGGATGAGGTGGGAAAAGGGGAAAAAAAAAAAATCCTCAAAAATCAGGGAAAAATTCCTAAAAATGGGGAATAAATTCATGGAAACTGAGAATAAATCCTCAAAAAAGCAAAAACTCCTAAAAAGTAAGAAATCAATTCCCAAAAAATAAATAATCTCCTGGAATGAAGAGTCAATTCCTAAAATTAAAACAGAATTCCCAAAAATTCACCAAGAATTCCCCAAAATCTCAAAGAATTCCCAAAAAGCCTCAAACAACTCCCAAAAACCCAAATTAATCTCAAAAACCCCCAAAATCCACAAAGAACTCCCAAAAACCCCAAATTAATCCCAAGAAACCCCAAATTAACCCCAAAAATCCCCAAATTCAACCTCAAAATTCCCAAAGAATTCCCAAAAACCCCCAAAATCCGGGAAAAGCCCCGATCCCAACCCCCCCGAAGGGGCCAGGGGCCCCCTCCCGTAACGAGGTCAGGCCGGGAGCTCATTAACGAGGGATTAATTAATCAGGGACTCATTAACCAGGGGCCCCAGGGGCTGCCCAGGATTTTGGGGGGAAAAAATGGGAAAAGGGGAAACGGGAAAAGGGAGAAATGGGAAAAAGGGGGACCCCAAAAAGCACCTGGAGGTCATTTGCATAATGAGGGAGGCGTTAATTAGGGGAGGGTTTGTTAATTGGGGCTTGGGGGGATTTTGGGGGGTGAGGTTGGGAATTTTGGGAATTTTTGAGGGGAGATTTGGAATTTTGGGGACTCTGGGATGTTTTTTGGGGATTTCTGGGATATTTTGGGGCTTTTTTGGGAGGAGATTTCTGGGTTTTTCCAGCAGAATTCTGGGGAAATTCTGAACTTTGGGGTAGAATTTTTTAAGGGATGAAATTGGAATTTTGGAAGCGTTTTGGGATTTATTGGAAAAGTCCGGATTTTATTTTTTTGAAGGATCGGAATTTTGGGGGAGATTTTTAAGTTTTTTGGTGTTTTCCAGAGGTTTTTCTGTGTGTAAATCAAATTTGGGAGAGAAATTTTACATTGAATTAAAACTTCCTGGTTTTTTTGATGACGATTTTGCGGCTTTTGGAAGAATCTGAATTTTTTGGGGATTTTCAAGGATTTGGGGATTTTTTTTGGGTGGAATTTGGGTGATTTTGAGGGTGTTTTCAGCCCTACCTGAGCCTGAGGGCACCAAATCCCTGCTGAGCACTGGGGAAGAGAAAGAAAATTAATACTAATTAATAATATTAATTAAAACAATTAACTACAGAAATCATTACATCATTTCCATGGCATTTTTAGTGGATTTTAATCAAAAAGTGTGGAAAAAACAAGGACAGAATTCAAAATATTCCCCCTTTTTCCAGGGCTGAGGGGCTGAGAGAAGGAACTGAGGAGGGGGCAAAGGGACCCTGGCCCAAAACACAAATTTCTCCCCAAAATCCAACCCCAGAACCCCTCAGGGACCCCAAATTCTCCATAAATAACATTGTTTTCCCTCAGAATAAATCCCTAAATCCCCTCAGGAACCCCAAACTCCCAAAAAATCACAATTTTTCCCTCAAAATCCAACCCCAGAACCCCTCAGGGACTAAACACCCTCCCCCCCAAAAAAAATCTCAATTTTTCTCTCCAAACACCCCGTGAACCCCTCGAAAACCCCGAATTCCTCCTAAATCCCAGTTTTCCCCTCCAAACATCCCGGGAACCCTCCCGGAACCTCCAATTCTCTCCAAAATCACAGTTTTCCCCTCAGAGCAGCCCCTCGGGGGCTCCGAGTCTGTCACTCAAAGGCTCCTTAAACGCCACCCCCTCAAAACACGACCCCAGAGCCCCTCAGGTACCCCAAATCCCCTCAGGAACCCCCCAAAATTCCCAATTTCCCGCTCAAAACAACCCCTCAGAGCCCCTCCTCTCCCTCAGGGGTTCCCCCCCCCCCCCACCCCTCAGAACTACAACTCCCGGCAGCGCCCGCCGGGCACCGGGAAAAAGCCCCGGGGGGGATTCTCGAGGGTTCCGGGGCCCTCACAACGCCGCCGCCCTCCCGTTTTCAAGGCCTAAAATCCCTCTTCAGGCCTTAAAACCGGGCCTTACCCGAGAACGGCGGAAGCGGCGGCAGCAGCGAATTCCCCCTCCCGCCACCCCCGCGCCCGGCGGGGGTCTGAGGGGAAAGGGGGGGGCGCGGTTGTCACTCACCGGCGGCGCGAGCGCTGCGGCCAATGGGGGGGCGCGGCGGAAGCGGCGCGAGCGCAGCGGCCAATGAGGGGGGGCGGCGCGAGCGCACCGGCCAATGAGACCCCCCCCCCCCTCCGCCGTCTCCGCCGGTCCCGGCGGAAAGGCCCGAGCGCGGCCCGAGCGCGGCCGAAGCGAAGGGGCGGGGCTTGGGAAAAGGCGGGAAGACCGCCGAGCCGCCAGGGGGCGCCGCAGGCTCGGGTGTGAGGGGGGAGCGCCGTGAGGGGGCGGGACCCGCTCTGAGGTACCGGGGGAAAACAACCGGGAACCCCCGGAATTTGGGGGCCTCCCCGCCCTAAACTGGGGGCGCCGAAGGGAAATTTGGGATCCCCCAAAAGCGGGGAGACTCCAGACTGGGGATTCCCCCAAAATGGGGGCACCTCTGTAAACTGGGAGCCCCCAAAATGGGGCCTCTCCTGCTTCAAACTGGGACCACCTCAAATTTGGGATCCCCCCTTCCCAAACCGGGAATTGCCCCCCCCAAACTGGGAGGCCCCAAACCGCCCTTCAGCCCCTTCATTTACATACGGCTGCGCCGGGACCAATCAGCGGCCACGGCAGAGCCCCGTGCAGCCAATTAGAAGTGCTCGCTTCAAGCCCCGCCTATCGCGGCAGCCTGGCCAATCAGATGAGAGGGCGGTGACCTTCATTTGCATACGGCGCTGAGGGGTGTGGCCGCCCTCATTTGCATACAGCGCGGGACTATTTGCACGGAGGGGCTTCATTTGCATAGAGCGGGGGTTTATTTGCATACAGGGCGCGCCCCGCGGTGGCCCCGGAGTGGGGGAAGCCCCCAAAACCTCCACAGGATCCCCAAAATCCTCCCAGAACCTCCCAGAACCTCCCAAATCCTCCTAGGAGCCCCAAAATCCCCCCGATCCCTCAAAGGAGATACAGAAAAATCCAGGCCGGGAAAAGCACGGATTTAATCTCCTTGGGAATGGGGGGAGTGGGGGATCCCCCAATCCCTGGGATCATCCCGGGACGCCAATCCCAAAGGAATCCCCAAATTCCTGGAGTGATCCCAGAGGGATCCCTGGGATGATCCCGAGAGGATCCCAGGACGTGAATCCCAAAAGGATCCCCCAGCCCCTGGAACTCGATCCCAAGGAATCCCCCAAGCCCCGGGGTGGATCCCGGTGGATCCCGGGGGTGGATCCCGGGGGTGGATCCCGGGGGTGGATCCCAGGGGAGGATCCCGGGGGTGGATCCCAGGGGCGGATCCCGGGGGTGGATCCCGGGGATGGATCCTGGTGGCGGATCCCGGCGGAAGTGGATCCCGGGGATGGATCCCGGGGGCGGATCCCGGGGGTGGATCCCGGTGGCGGATCCTGGCGGAAGTGGATCCCTACTCCTTGGGGTAGTGGCGGCTGACGTAGACGCTCTTCCCGTCGAACTCGTCGCTCCGGAGGCAGCGGAGCATGAAGTGTCCGAGATCCAGCGCCGAGATCTGCCGGGAGGATCCCGGCCCGCCCGCCACGCCCACCGAGACCTCGTAATCCCCGGTGAGCGGCTGCTCCACTGAAACGGGGAAATAAAAACGGGATCAGACCGGGAAATACGGGATCAGACCGGAAAAACGGGATCACACCAGGAAATACGGGATCAGACCAGGAAAATGGGATCAGCCCGGAAAAACGGGATCACACGGAAAGTGGGATTAGTGGAAATGCAGGGTCAGCCAAAACCTGGCATCACCCGGAACGTTTTTCCCGCTTTTTCCCCTGATTTTTTCCCATTTTTCCTCCTCTTTCCGCTCCCATTTCCCTCCCAATTTTGCCTTTTCTTCAGATTTTTCAGCCCAATTTTCCCCAATTTTTTTTCCCTCTTTATCTCCCAATTTTCCTCCAATTTCCCCTCATTTTCCCCCCATTCTTTCCCCCAATTTTCCCCCAAGTTTTTCCCCATTTTTTCCCCAGTTTTCCCCCCCTTTTCCCCCCAATTTTCCCCCCATTTTTTCCCCCAGTTTTCCCCCAGTTTTCCCCCCATTTTTCCCCATTTTCCCCCATTTTTCCCCCGTGCCCCGGGTACCGGCGATGTGCGGGGGCATGACGTAGACGCAGCGCAGCCCCGAGTGCCGCAGGATCCGCTCCATGCGGGAATGATCCTCGGTCAGCGGCCGCAGCCGCTCGGGAACGCGCTCGGGCTCCCACAGCAGGAACGCTGAGGAGTCAGGGGAGGGAGAATTCAGGGAGCTTTAGGGGATTTATAGGGAATTTATAGGGGATTTTTAGGGGATTTTTAGGGGATTTATAGAGGATTTTTGGGGGATTTTTAGGTGATTTATGCAGAATTTATGAGGGATTTTTTTGGGATATTTTGGGGATTTTTTTTTTTATTTTTGGGGGGGATTTTGGGGCTGGATTTGGGTGGATTTGGGGATATTTTGTGGTGTTTTGGGGAGGGGTCTCACCGGACAGACACGCCACCACCTCGGGTGGATTTTGGGGATATTTTGGGTGAATTTTGGGATATTTTGGGGTGGATTTTGGGGAGGGGTCTCACCGGACAGACACACCACCACCTTGGGCACGCCGTGCTCAGCCATGGCCTCCACGATGGTTTTGGTGGCGTCGGACATGACCGTGGTGGGGCCTGGGGGGGAGGGGCACCTCTTTTTCTCCTTTTTCCGCATTTTTTCCCCATTTTCCCCATTTTCCCCATTTTCCCCATTTTTCCCATTTTTCTCCTTTTCCCCCTCCTGTTCCTCCCATTTTCCTCCCATTTTTTTCCCATTTTTCTCCATTTTTTCCCCGTTTTTCCCCTCGGGGCAGCTCCGGGGGTCCCCCCATTGGGGGAGGGGTGGGGGGGGGGTCCCCAAATGGGGTCAGAGGTCACGGGGGGTGGGTGGGGGAGGGGTGAGGATGGATGGGGGGCCCTGGGGGGGTTTCAGGGGGTCCCAGGGGGCCCAGGGGGGCTTCAGGGGGTCCTGGGAGGGTTTTGGGGGTCTCAGGGGGGTTTGGGGGAGGTTTTGGGGGGGTTTTGGGGGTCTCAGGTCCTTACTGAGGTCGGTTCCGGTGCCCAGCAGGATCAGGACCCCCTCCTGGCCCCTCAGGGCCTCCCCCACCGCCCGGGGGTCCCGCGCGTCCCCCTGCAGCAGCCGCGTGGGGGAGGGGCCGGGGGGCAGCCGCGAGGGGTCCCGGACCAGGACGGTCACCTCCAGCCCTGGGGGGGACACGGGGGTCACGGGGGGCTCCGAGAACCCCTCGAGACCCCCAGGGATCCCCAAAACCCCCAGGGATCCCCAAAACCCCCCCAGAGACCCCCAGGGATCCCCAAAAACCCCCCCGGAACCCCCAAATCCTCCCCAGGAACCCCCAAACTCCCCAAATATCCCCCCAGGACCCCCAAATCCCCCCCAGGACCCCCCCGTTTTCTCTCAGCCCCTCCCAGCCCCCCCCCGGGTTTTATCAGAGCCCCCCCAGACCCCTCCCATCCCC
The DNA here is from genome assembly GCF_030490865.1 of Poecile atricapillus. Lineage (NCBI taxonomy): Eukaryota > Metazoa > Chordata > Aves > Passeriformes > Paridae > Poecile > Poecile atricapillus. Next base: position 4,414,150 of record NC_081279.1, read on the forward strand.
CACCCAGGCCTTTATCAGCCCCCCCAGATCCCCCCCAGCCCCCCCAAACCTCCCCGCGCTCCCCCTGATAAACCTTATCAGCCCCCCCAAACCTCCCCGGGACCCCGAAACCGCCAAAATCCCCCCCAAAACCGCCCCAATTCCCCCCAAGACCGCCAAAATCCCCCCCAAAACCGCCAAAATTCCCCCCAAACCGCCAAAATTCCCCCAAAACCGCCAAAATTCCCCCAAAACCGCCAAAATTCCCCCAAAACCGCCCCAATGCCTCCAAAACTGCCCCAATTCCCCCAAAATCGCCAAAATCCCCCCAAATTCTCCCAAAACCGCCCCAAAACCGCCCCAATTCCCCAAAACTGCCCCAATTCCCAGAGACCCCAAAACTCCTGGAACTTCCCCTTTCCGAAGGACCCCAAAACCAATTTCGGGGTCTCCCCGATCCCGGTTTTGGGCTCCCCGATCCCGGTTTTCGGGTCCCGATCCCGGTTTTGGGCTCCCCGATCCCGGTTTTCGAGTCCCGATCCCGGTTTTGGGCTCCCCGATCCCGGTTTTCGGGTCCCGATCCCGGTTTTGGGCTCCCCGATCCCGGTTTTGGGCTCCCCGATCCCGGTTTTGGGCTCCCCGATCCCGTTTTTGGGGTCCCGATCCCGTTTTTGGGCTCCCCGATCCCGGTTTTGGGCTCCCCGATCCCGTTTTTCGGGTCCCGGTCCCGGTTTTGGGCTCCCCGATCCCGTTTTTGGGCTCCCCGATCCCGTTTTTGGGGTCCCGGTCCCGGTTTTGGGGTCCCCGATCCCGTTTTTGGGGTGTCCGTACCCTGCTCCAGCGCCAGCCCCAGCGTGACCCGCCCGGTTCTGCCGGTGGCCCCGAAAATCGCGATCTTCTTCATCCTCCTCACCCCGAACCGGGACCGGACCGAACCGGGACCGGGATCGGGGTCGAACCGGGACCGGAACCGGGACCGGGATCGAACCGGGGAGTTTTGGCCGCGCCCCCGGGCGGGACTGGGAGGGAACTGGGAGGGACTGGGAGGGAACTGGGAGGGACTGGGAGGGACTGGGAGGGACCCCCGGGCGGGGCGGGACCGCCTCGGTTCGCATCGTTCCGGTGCAGCCGCCCCGGACCGCGGGATCCAAATCCATGAGATCCCGATCCATGAGATCCCGATCCCGGTTTTGTTCCGGTCCCGGTTTTGTCCCGGTCCCGGTTTGATTCCGGTCCCGGTTTTATCCCAGTCCCGATCCCGGTTTGATCCTAGTCCCGGTTTTGTTCCGGTCCCGGTTTTGTCCCGGTCCCGGTTTGATTCCGGTCCTGGTTTTATCCCAATCCCGGTTTTCATCCCGGTCCCGGTTTTATCCCAGTCCCGATCCCGGTTTGATCCTAGTCCCGGTTTTGTTCCGGTCCCGGTTTTATCCCAATTACGGTTTGATCCCGGTCCCGGTTTTATCCCGATTCCGGTTTTATCCCAATTCCGGTTTTGTTCCGGTCCCGGTTTTATCCCAATCACGGTTTGATCGAAGTCCCGGTTTTATCCCGGTCCGGTTTGATCCCGGTCCCGGTTTTATCCCAATTTCGGTTTTGTTCCGGTCCCGGTTTGATCCCGATCCCGGTTTTATCCCGGTCCGCAGGATCCCGATCCATGGGATGATCCCGGTCCGTATTTTATCCCAGCCCAGGTTATCCCAGGGATCTGCAGGGATCCATTGGATCCCAATCCGTGTGATCCCGGTCCCGATCCCGGTGTTATCCGGGGCCCGGTTTTATCCCGATCCCGGTTTGATCCCGATCCCGGTTTTATCCCGGTCCCGGTTTGATCCCGATCCCGGTCCCGGTTTTATCCCGGTCCCGGTTTGATCCCGGTCCCGGTTTTATCCCGATCCCGGTTTGATCCCGGTTTGATCCCGGTCCCGGTTTGATCCCGGTCCCGGTCCCGGTTTTATCCCGGTCCCGGTTTTGTCCCGGTCCGTGGGGTCCTGATCCCACCGTGCGGTGCCAGTGCCGGACAGAGCGGGAATAACAACGGGAATAATAACGGGAATAATAACGGGAATAACAGCGGGAATAACAGCGGGAATAACAGCGGGAATAACGGGAATAACATCGGGAATAACAGCGGGAATAATAACGGGAATAATAACGGGAATAACAGCGGGAATAACAGCGGGAATAACAGCAGGAATAACGGGATAACAGGAAGCTGGGATAACGGGAATAAGGGGAGAGCAACGGGAATAACGAGAATAGCGGGAATGACAACGGGAATAACAGCGGGAATAACAGGAGAACAACGGGAATAACGGGAATAATGGGAATAACTGCTGGAATAACAACGGGAATAACAGCGGGAATAACGGGAATAGCGGGGATAACAGCGGGAATACTAACGGGAATAACGGGAGAGCGCCGGGAATAACGGGAATAGCGGGGATAATGGGAATAATAACGGGAATAACGGGAGAGCGCCGGGAATAACGGGAATAGCGGGGATAATGGGAATAATAACGGGAATAACGGGAGAGCGACGGGAATAACGGGAATAGTCGGAATCTGGGATAACGGGAATTTTGGGATAACGGGAATTTTGGGATAACGGGAATTCCGGGATAACGCCGCGCTATCGGCGCGGCCGCGGGGCTCGCGCTCCCGATCCCGGGAATTTGGGGGAATTTGGGGGAATTTTGGGAAGGGGGGAGGGGGGGGAGGGGCGTGTCCCTCTCGGGGGGGGAGGGGCGCGGCCGGGGGTGGGGGAGGGGCGCGGGCGGCGTCGCGCGCTCCGGGCGGGAGCGGCGGCAGCGGCGGCAGCGACCCCTCCCCCACCGCCCCTCCCCCACCCCAAACCGGGGACCGGGACCCCCCCGGGACCCCCCCCCCCCCATCCCCCAATCCCGGCATTCCCAGAATTCCCGACATTCCCAGAATTCCCGGCGTTCCCAGCCAGGCAGGTGATGGGGACGGGGGGATGGGGAGGGGGTTTGGGGGGGGGGTCCCCGGGGGGTCCCGGGGGGGATTTTGGGGTTTTTTGGGGAGGATTTGGGGGGTCCCGGGGGGGTTTGGGGGAGGGGGGGTCCCTCAAGGTCACGGGCGGGAGGGGCCGGGCCTGGAGAGGGAATTTGGGGGAATTTGGGGGGGAAATTTGGGGGATTGGGGGGGAATTTGGGGGGGAAATTTGGGGGTCTTGAAAGGGTTTTAGGGGGGTCTTGAGGGGTTTTGGGGGGGATTAGGAGGGGCTTGGGGGGGTTCAGGCGGTTTTTGGGGGGGCTGTGGCGGGGTTTTGGGCTTTTTGGGGGGTCCTTGGAAGGTCTGGAAGGGTTTTGGGGGGGTTTGGGGGGATTTGGGGGGTCTGGGGGGGTCTTGGGTTATCCGGGGGGGTCTTTGGGGCATTTTTGGGGAGCTTGGGGTGGCTCTGGGGGTCCTGGGGGTGTTTTGGGGCTCTTAAGAGGGAATTTTGGGGTCTCAGGAGGGATTTTGGGGTCTCAGGGGAGATTTTGGGGGTCCTGGGGGGACCTCAATGGATTTTCGGGGTCTTAGTGGATTTTGGGGGTCCCAGGGGGGTCTCAATGGATTTTGGGGGTCCCAGGGGGGTCTCAATGGATTTTGGGGGTCCCAGGGGGGTCTCAATGGATTTTTGGGGTCTCAGTGGATTTTGGGGGTCCCAGGGGGGTCTCGATGGATTTGGGGGGGCCCAGAGGGTTTTGGGGAGGGGTCTCAAAGCATTTTAAACCCTCTCAGCCCTTCCTGGGTACCCCAAACCCCCAAAACCTGAACCCACCCCCAAAAATCTCTTCCAGGCTCCCCCCCCGTGGTCGTTGTGGGACCCCTCCCCAATTTGGGGACCCCCCCAGCCCCCCATGGCGGCCGAGCTGGACAACCTGGAGCCGGCCCCTCCCCCCAACAACAACAACGGCCCCTGGGACCCCCCGGACCCCCGAGCTTGGGGGGACCCCAAAATCTTCGAGTGCTCGCGGATCAAAGCCTTGGCTGGTGGGTGAAGACCCCTCCCCAAAAAAAAAAAAACCCAAACCTCCCCAAAAATCCCAAAAATCCTCAAAAAAATCCTAAAAAATTCTCCAAAAAAACCCAAAAAATCCTGGATTGACCCCAAAAAATCTGAAAAAATTCCTCAAAAAACCTCCCAGACCTTTCCCCAAGAAATCCTGGATTTGAGGTGGATCTGGATGGATCTGGGGTGGGTTTGGGGTGGATTTGGGTGGATCTGGATGGATTTGGGGTGCATTTGGGGTGACCTGGATGTCCCACAGACGAGCGGGACGCGGTGCAGAAGACCTTCACCAGGTGAAGACCCACCTGGAGGTTCCTGAGTTCCATGGGGATCTCAGGGTGGTTTGGAGGTGGATTTGGGTGGATCTGGATGGTTTTGAGGTGGATTTGGGGTGACCTGGATGTCCCGCAGACGAGCGGGACGCGGTGCAGAAGAAGACCTTCACCAAGTGGGTGAACGCGCACCTGGCGCGCGCCGCCTGCCGCGTCGGGGACCTGTACTCGGACCTGCGCGACGGCTTCGTGCTCACGCGGCTGCTGGAGGTGCTCTCGGGGGAGACCCTGGTGAGGGGACCCGCGCGGCGGCTTCATCATCATCGTCGTCATCATCATCATCGTCGTCATTATCATCGTCATCATCATTGTCATCATCATCATCATCATCATCATCGTTGTGATTATCATCATCATCTTCATCGTTGTTATAATCATCATCATTGTTGTCATCATTCTCTTTGTCATCATCTTCATCATCATCATCATCATCCTATCATTGTCGTCATCACCATCGTCATCATCATGACTGTCGCCATCGCCATGAGCAGCATCATCGCCTTCGTGACCGTCTTCATCACCACCACCTTCATCTTCATCATCACCACCTTCATCTTCACCACCACCTTCATCTTCATCACCACCATCTTCATCTTCATCACCACCACCTTCATCTTCACCACCACCATCTTCATCTTCATCATCACCATCTTCATCTTCATCATCACCACCTTCATCTTCACCACCACCACCTTCATCTTCATCATCACCACCTTCATCTTCACCACCATCTTCATCATCATCACCACCATCTTCATCTTCACCATCACCACCTTCATCATCATCACCACCACCTTCATCTTCACCACCACCACCACCACGAGCCCCAGTCTGGACCTCCCCACTGCCCCCAGCTCCCACCATGGGAGCTGTTCCACCAGTTCCACCAGTTCCCCCAGTTTGGGGCCACTCCTGGTGGGGTGGGGTGGGGTGGGGTGCCCCTCTCCGAGCCGGAGGTCGCCGTGTCCCCCCAGCCCAAGCCGACGCGGGGCCGGATGCGGATCCACTCCCTGGAGAACGTGGACAAGGCCCTGCAGTTCCTCAAGGAGCAGCGCGTCCACCTGGAGAACGTCGGCTCCCACGACATCGTGGACGGCAACCACCGCCTGACCCTCGGCCTCATCTGGACCATCATCCTCCGCTTCCAGGTGCCACCAGGGCCCCGTCCGTGTCCTCCCTCGTCCTCCTCACGCCACCCCCGGCTGCCCCCTGACCGTTCCTCCCCCAGATCCAGGTGATCAAGATCAAGACCGAGGACAACCGGGAGACGCGCTCGGCCAAGGACGCGCTGCTGCTCTGGTGCCAGATGAAGACGGCGGGGTGAGGACCTGAGGTGACCCCTGAGGTGACCCCTGAGGTGACCCCTGAGGTGGCCCCCAAGGTGACCCTTGAGGTGACCCCCGAGGTGACCCCTGGTGACCTCCACAGCTACCCTGAGGTCAACATCCAGAACTTCACCACCAGCTGGAGGGACGGCCTGGCCTTCAACGCCCTCATCCACAGGCACCGGTCAGCGCCGGGGGGTGGACGCGGTGGGGAGGTTGAGGTCACCTTGGACACTTTGGGGGAGGGGTGGAGGTGACCGTATCCACCCCACCCCAGGCCGGATCTGATCGACTTCCACAAGCTGACCAAGTCCAACGCCACCTACAACCTCCAGCAGGCCTTCAACACGGCCGAGCAGCACCTGGGGCTCAGCAAGCTGCTGGACCCCGAGGGTACGGACGGGCTCTGTCCAGCTGTCTGTCTGTCCGTGTGTCCATCTGTCCAGCTGTCCATGTGTCCATCTCTCCATGTGTCCATCTGTCCATGTGCCCATCTGTCCATGTGTCCATCTCTCCACGTATCCATCTGTCCATGTGTCCATCTGTCCGTGTGTCCATGTGTCCATCTGTCCACGTGTCCATCTCTCCATGTGTCCATCTGTCCATGTGTCCATCTCTCCATGTGTCCACGTGTCCATCTGTCCATGTGTCCATGTGTCCATCTCTCCACGTGTCCATCTCTCCATGTGTCCATCTGTCCATGTGTCCATCTGTCCATGTGTCCACGTGTCCATCTCTCCATGTGTCCATGTGTCCATCTGTCCATCTCTCCACGTGTCCATCTGTCCATGTGTCCATCTCTCCACGTGTCCATCTGTCCATGTGTCCATCTGTCCATGTGTCCACGTGTCCATCTCTCCATCTCTCCACGTGTCCCTCTGTCCATGTGTCCATCTGTCCATGTGTCCATGTGTCCCTCTGTCCATGTGTCCACGTGTCCATCTCTCCATCTCTCCACGTGTCCCTCTGTCCATGTGTCCATCTGTCCATGTGTCCACGTGTCCATCTCTCCATCTCTCCACGTGTCCCTCTGTCCATCTCTCCACCCATGGAAGGTTGGGGGGCGTCTCCCCGCCCGTTTTTCCGCCTCCAGGCCCTTTTTCCCTTTCTGGGAGCGCAGGTCGAGGTTGAGGGATCAGCCCTGGGTTGGTGGTGGGACCATCCCTGGTGGTCCTGGGGTGGGACCATCCCTGGTGGTCCTGGGGTGGGACCATCCCTGGTGGTCCTGGGGTGGGGCTTTGAGGGAGGTCCTGACCTTCTGCCCCCCACCCCCACCAGATGTCAACATGGAGGACCCTGACGAGAAGTCCATCATCACCTACGTGGTGTCCTTCTACCACTACTTCTCCAAGATGAAGGCGCTGGCGGTGGAGGGGAAGCGCATCGGGAAGGTGGGGCTGGACCCAGTCCTGGGGTCTCCATCCCCAGCTCCGTGAGGTGTCCACCCCACTGACCGTGGATGTCCCACCCCGTGGTCCATCCCTTGTTCATCCCATGTCACCCTGGTGACCCCTCCAGCCCCACGTGGCTCTCGGGGGGGTTCCTGCAGGATCTCCAAGCCCACCCCAAACCCCACCAGGTGCTGGACCAGGTGATGGAGATCGCGGCCATCACGGCGCGCTACGAGGCCCTGGCGGCCGAGCTGCTGGCCTGGATCCACCACACCATCACCATCATCACCAACCAGAAGTTTGCCAACTCCCTGACCGGTGTCCAGCAGCAGCTCCAGGCCTTCACCGCCTTCTGCACCCTGGAGAAACCCGTCAAGTGAGGACCTCCTGGGTGGGCTGCTGCTGGGGTGGGACCTCACCCTGCTCCTGCTGCTGCTGGGGATGGGGAGGTCCCACCTCATGGTGATGGTGGTGGGGAGGTCCCAGTTCAGCCCAAACTGGTGGCAGTGGGACCTGGGACGCGGTGGTGACGTCCCAGCTCACGGTGGTGGTGACAGGGACCTCCCCACCGGTGCCACCCCCCAGGTTCCAGGAGAAGGGGAACCTCGAGGTGCTGCTCTTCACCATCCAGAGCAAACTCCGGGCCACCAACCGCAAGCTCTACGTGCCCAGCGAGGGCAAGAGCATCTCCGACATCAACAAGGTGAGGACGTGGGGATGGAGTCCCACCACCCTGGGAGGACACCCCGGTGGGGTTGGGGACCCCCGTGACCGGCCCGTGTCCCCGCCCACCAGGCCTGGACCTGTCTGGAGAAGGCGGAGCACGAGCGGGAGGTGGCCTTGAGGAACGAGTTGATCCGGCAGGAGAAGCTGGAGCTGCTGGCCCAGCGCTTCGACCACAAGGCCATCATGAGGGAGACGTGGCTCAACGAGAACCAGCGCCTGGTCTCGCAGGTGGGGTGGGGTGGGCGGGGTCACGGGGGACCTTCAGCTTGGGGTGGGACAATCACAGCACAGGGTTGGGTGGTGGGACCTCATCGAGGATGGTGGGAACTCATTGGGGTCTTCCTCGAGATAAGGGTGGTGGGACCTCCTTGGCCAGGGGAGGGGTGGTTGGACCTCATTGAGCTTCTCTTGACCATGGGGAGGGGCTTGGACCTCACTGGCCTCCTCCTTGACCATGGAGGCCTGGTGGAACCTCCTTGACCATGGAGGCCTGGTGGAACCTCTTCCACCTTCTCCTTGACCAGTGAGGACCCCACCCCACCATCTCCTTCCCCTCCAGGACAACTTCGGCTACGACCTGCCGGCGGTGGAGGCGGCCATGAAGAAGCACGAGGCCATCGAGGCCGACATCTCCTCGTACCAGGAGCGCATCCAGGTGGTGGTGGAGCTGGCCCTGGAGATGGAGTCCGAGGGCTACTACGACACGCGGCGCATCGGCGCGCAGAAGGACAACATCCTGCGCCAGTGGGCGCTGCTGACCGAGCTGGTCCGCGCCCGCCGCGCCCGCCTCGAGCAGAACCTGGCGCTCCAGAAGATCTTCCAGGAGATGGTCTACATGATCGACTGGATGGAGGAGATGCAGGTAGAGACGGAGGAGATCCGGCGGCGCGGCGGAATTCCGGCGGCGCCGGATGACGCGGTTTCGTTCTTCTCCAGGTTCTTCTGGTCTCCAAGGATTTGGGGAAGCATCTGCTGGAGGTTGAGGACCTCCTGCAGAAGCACGGGCTGCTGGAGGCCGACATCTCGGCCCAGACCGAGCGCGTCCAGGCCCTCAACGCCGCCGCGCTCAAGTTCTCGGAGCTGGAGGGTAACGGGGGCCACCAGGGTGGGTGACCGGGGCAGGGGGAGGTGTTTGGCCTTGGGAAGGGTCAACCAAGGTCCTGGTGGGCCATGGAAGGGTCAACCAAGGTCCTGGTGGGCCATGGAAGGGTCAACCCAAGGTCCTGGTGGGCCATGGGGAAGGTTGACCCAATGTCTGGTCCTTCCTTGGACACCACCATGACCGGTGATCCCACCACGTCCTGGCCACCCCCTGCCACCATCTAAGCCCCTTCTCCTGGCCCAGGCTACCAACCCTGCGACCCCCAGATCATCTGCAACCGCGTCAACCACGTCCAGACGTGCCTGGAGGAGCTGGAGGAGCTGGCGGCCAAGAGGAGGAAGGAGCTGGAGGACTCCCGGCAGCTCTGGACCTTCTTCCAGGAGATGGAGGAGGCCGAGGCCTGGATCCGCGAGAAGGAGAAGATCCTGGCCGCCAAGACCTGCGGCCGCGACCTCAGCAGCGTCATGACCTTGACCAACAAACACAAGACCATGCTGGGCGAGCTGGGCAACCGCCGGGCGCTGCTGCACCAGACCATGAAGAAAGGAGAGAAGATCCTGGCCAAGAAGTCCTTCAGCTCCGTGGGCATCCAGGAGAAGATGCGAGAAGTCTGCCTGCGGTGGAAGAAGCTGGAGGAGGTCACGGGGCTCCACCAGCAGCGCTTGGAGGACGCCCTGAACTTCTTCCAATTCAGCGCCGAGACGGATGACCTGGTGGCCTGGCTGCAGGACACGTACCGCATCGTGTCCAGCGACGACTTCGGCCACGACGACTACTCCAGCCAGGCCCTCCTGCGCAAGCACCGCGCCGTGGTGGACGAGGTGGAGAAGCACCGCGCCGCCGTCCTGTCCCTCCGCAAGCAGCTGGCTCTCCTGGCCCCCGACCACCGGCAGGGCGTGGACATCCAGATCCGTGTGGTGGAGGTGGAGCAGCTCTACGGGGAGGTGGCCGAGGTGGCCGTGCTGAGGACGCAGTGGCTGCAGGACGCCTTGGCCGTTTACCGCATGTTCAGCGAGGTCCACGCCTGCGAGGTGTGGGTGGACGAGAAGGAGCAGTGGCTGGAGAAGATGGAGGTGCCCGAAGAGCTGGACGAGGTCGAGGTGGTCCAGCACAGGTGGGTGGAGGCGGCGTGGGGTGAGGCCGGGCATTGAGGTTCCCCGTGCCGTGGTGGACCTGCCCGTGTCCATCTGCTCAGGTTCGAGAGCCTGGACCAGGAGATGAACAGCGTCATGGGGAGAATCCTGGACGTCAACCAGGTGGTGCAGCAGCTGGTGGACGGTGGCCACCCCAGCTCAGACGAGGTCCGGTCCTGCCAGGACCACCTCAACAGCCGGTACGGGCGCGGGGGTGACCCAAGGTGGACCTTGATCTTCTCGGGGTCTCCTTGGTGGGGCTGCCTGGAGACTCTCAACCCGTGGTTCTCCAGTGGTGGGATGTCCCTGTGGGGTCCAGATGTCCAGTGGAATGGTCCAAACCCATCGTTGGGGTTCCAAGGTGGACCTTGACCATCTTGAGGTCTCCTTGGTGTGGGGAACGTTGTGTGGGGCTGCCTGGAGACCCCCAACCTGTGGTTCTCCACTGGTGGGACGTCCCCAGGTCTCCAGGCCACCATTCCCAGCCCATCCCAAGGGTTCCTGCTGGTGCTGGTGGGCCCCATCCCAGCTCAGGGGGGTCTCACCCCGCTCCTGTCCCCATCCCCAGCTGGAACCGGGTGGTGGAGCTGGTGGAGAACAAGAAGAGCCAGCTCAGCTCGGTGCTGAAGATCCAGAACTTCCTCCTGGAGTGCAGCGAGATGAAGGCGCAGGTGCGGGAGAAGAGAAAAGCCATCGAGGCCACCCAGTCCGGTGGCAGCGACCTGGGCGGGGTCCTGGCCCTGCAGCGCCGCCTGTCCACCATGGAGGCCGCCCTGGTGGTCCTGGAGCCGCGGCTGGTGGAGCTCCAGCAGGAGGGCGAGGCCTTGGCCGCCGCCCACCCCGACCGCGCCCTGGAGATCCTGCTGCCCTTCGAGGAGATCAGCGAGGAGTGGGACAACCTCAAGCGAGCCCTGCAAGGTTGTGAGGACACCTTGACCATCGCCGGCCGCCTCCAGCAGTTCATCCAGGACCTGGACAACTTCTTGGGGTGGTTGGTGAAGACCCAAGCGGCCGTGGGCTCCGAGGAGGTCCCCGACAGCTTGGCCGAGGCCGAGCGGCTGCTGAACGTCCACGTGGCCCTCAAGGAGGAGATCAATGGCTACGAGGAGGACTACGCCAAGATCCAGGCGGCCAGCGAGCTGCTGGCCCTGGAGGAGATGGAGGTGCCCTACCTGTCCCTCCAGCAGTGGCTGCAGAAGCTGGACGCGGGCTGGGGGAAGCTCCTGCAGAGCTGGGAGATGAGGAGGGAGGTCCTGGTGCAGTCCCACATCTTCCACCTCTTCCTGCGCGACGTCCAGCAGTGCCAGAACAGCCTCTACAACCAGGTCTGGGAGGAGGTCCTGGGTGGTGGATTTGGGTGGTGGAAGGTCCTGGTTGATGGATTTGGGTGGTGGAAGGTCCTGGTTGGTGGATTTGGGTGGTGGAAGGTCCTGGTTGGTGGATTTGGGTGGTGGAAGGTCCTGGTTGGTGGATTTGGGTGGTGGAAGGTCCTGGTTGGTGGATTTGAGTGGTGGAAGGTCCTGGTTGGTGGATTTGGGTGGTGGAAGGTCCTGGTTGGTGGATTTGAGTGGTGGAAGGTCCTGGTTGATGGATTTGGGTGGTGGAAGGTCCTGGTTGGTGGATTTGGGTGGTGGAAGGTCCTCACTGGTGGATTTGGGTGGTGGAAGGTCCTCACTGGTGGATTTGGGTGGTGGAAGGTCCTCACTGGTGGATTTGGGTGGTGGAAGGTCCTCACTGGTGGATTTGGGTGGTGGAAGGTCCTCACTGGTGGATTTGGGTGGGAGCAGCTCCTGGTGGAGCTCCTGTGGAACTGAGGTGACCACCCCAAGGCCAGGCCAGGGGTCACCGCCCCCACCAACCCCTCCCAGGAGACCACCCTGGCCCACGCCGAGCTGCCGGACACGGTGGAAGGGGTGACCAAGGCGCTGAAGAAGCACAAGGACTTCACCACCACCCTGGAGCTGAACCTGCAGAAGGTCCAGCTGGTCCTGCAGGCCGGCGAGAGCCTCCGGCGCCAGCGCAACCTCCACAGCGACCGCGTGGCCGAGGCCATGGAGGGGCTCCGGGCCAAGTAGGTGCCCACCCTGGAGACCCCCGGCCCATCAGAAGCGTCCAGGAGCCACCAGCGGCTCTCAGGACCCCAAAACACCCACACAGGACCCCAAAAAATCCATCCAGGACCCAAAAATCCATCCAGGACCCAAAAAATCCATCCAGGACCCAAAAATCCATCCAGGACCCAAAAATTCCATGTAGGACCCCAAAAATCCACTCAGAGCCCTCCATTCTGGACCTCCCTGAGCACCCAGGAGCCACCAGAAGCTCTCAGGACCCCAAAACTCCACCCAGGACCCCAAAATTCCACCCAGGACTCCCCCCCATCACTCAGCACCCCCCAGGATGAGGCTGGATCTGATGGTGGATCCCAGATGGAAGCTCGTGACTCAGTTTCCCCTTTGAGGGGAAGCTCAGGGGTTAATGAAGGGTTGATCAGGAGTCATCAAGGGTTAATTGGGGGTTAATGAAGGGTTCGTTGGGGGTTAATTAGGGGGCCCCCCCCCGCAGGAGCCAACGCAACCATCAGCTGGCCCAGGAGTGGACGCGGCGGCTCCAGGACCACCTCGAGCTCCAGAGGTTCCTCCAGGACTGCCGCGAGGTCAGGCCCGGCCTCCTGAGACCCCCAAACCCCCCCGGAGCCCCCCAGAGACCCCCCCCCGAATTCTCCCTGGTGGGGGTGGGCTCCAGGTTCTCCTGCAGGTGTGGGGTGGGCAGACCCCCCTGGGGCCACCTCCACCTTCATGGTGGGCTCCGTGTCAGGTCGCTGGTGGGATTTGGGGTGGGGGGACCCCAAAAATCTCCCCCGGAGTTGGGCCAGGGGGTCCCTCCAGCCCCACAGAGGCTCCTCCAGCCCCAGAAGATCCTCAACATCTCGGGGGGCTTCGCCGGTGGCCGGGGTTGGACCTCCTGTGGTCCCTCCTCAGCAGCCCCAGGGTGGGTGAGACCCCAGCTCTGCCCCCACGGATTTGGGGTCAGGTTTGGGGGTCCCTCGGGGGTCCCGGCAGCCCCCAGGGGCTCCTCAGCACCTCGGGGGTCCCGGCAGCCCCCAGGGGCTCCTCAGCACCTCGGGGGTCCCGGCGCTGTCGGGGACCCCTCAGCTCCAGCCCAGGAGATCGCTCAGCCCCAAACCCCCCCCACGGATCTGGGGTCGGGTCTGGGGGTCCCCAACGCCCCCCGCGCTGTCCCCGGCCCCTCCGGGGGGTCCCCGGCGTTCTGGGGTGAATTCGGGAGGTTTTGGGGTGAATTCGGGGGATTTTGGGGTGGATTCGGGAGGTTTTGGGGTGAATTTAGCAGATTTTGGGGTGAATTTGGCAGATTTTGGGGTGAATTCGGGAGGTTTTGGGGTGAATTCGGGAGGTTTTGGGGTGGATTCGGGAGGTTTTGGGGTGGATTCGGGAGGGTTTGGGGTGAATTCGGGAGGTTTTGGGGTGAATTTGGCAGATTTTGGGGTGAATTTGGCAGATTTTGGGGTGAGTTCGGGAGGTTTCGGAGCTTCCCCCGCTCCGGGGATTTTTGGCCGGATCCCGCCCGAGGCTCCTCGGGCTCATCCGGCGCTCGCGCTCCGCCCGGGATCTGCTGCATCACGGCCGAGCCCGCACCGGCCTCACCTTCCTCATCCTCCTCATCCTCCCGCAGCCTCCGGAGCCTTCCTCTCCCTCCTCTCCATCCTCATCCTCCTTCTCCTTCATCCCCCTCCTCCTCCTCCATCCTCATCCTCCTCCTCCTCCATCTTCATCCCCCTCCGTCATCTTCACCCCCCCCCATCCTCCATCCTCATCCTCATCCCCCGACCCCAAATCCGCCTTTTTTTGGGGAAAAAAGCGGGGGGGGGGGGGGAGGGGAGGGGGCTCCTCTCGTCCTTTCCCCTCCGCTTTTTTTATTTTTATTTTTTTGGGGAATATTTTTGGGTGAAAAGGTTCCATTTTTGGGAAAAGCGGGGGAGGGGAGGGGGCTCCTCTCGCCCTTCCCCCTCCGCTTTTTTCGGTTTTTTTTTTAGGGCAAAAAGGGGATTTTAAAAAAACAATTTTTTGGAGGGGGGGGTGGATTTTTTTTTCTTTTTTTTTTTGGGGGGGGGGAGGACCCTACCAAAGCCCCGGCGCGGGGGGGGGGGGGTGGTGCTGGGGGTGCTGAGCCGCCGCCCCCCCGCAGTTGGATGGGTGGATCCGAGAGAAGGCGCTGATGGCCGGGGACCCCTCGCGGGACCCCCCCCCCCGGGACCCCCCCAAGCCGTGGCTGCAGCACCCCGCGTTCCTGGCGGAGCTGGCGCAGAACCGCGAGTGGCTCGAGAGGATCGAGAAGGTTCGGAGCGGGGGGGGGGGGGGGATGGGGGGGAGGGGGGCGGTGTGGGGGAGGGGTGTTTGCGTTGCTGCAGCCCCCCGCCCCCTTTTCCCCCCCCCCCCCCACTTTGATTGCGTCGTTCGGCGCCGCAGCGCTGCGGACCCCGGGGGTCCCCCCCGTACCCCCCAAAACTGTCCCCGTGTCCCCCCTCGCGTCCCCCCCACCCCAAAACTGTCCCCGTGTCCCCCCCCCACTGTCCCCGTGTCCCTCCCCCACCTTCTGCCCCTCCCCCCGGCTGTATCGTGACATTCCCCCTCCTGTCCCCCCCCCCAAATCTCTTCTGTGTCCCCTCGTGACAGATCTGGGGTCCTCCCGTGTCCCACCCAAACCCCACCGTGACCCCAAACCCCCATGAGAAGCGGGAGGAGCTGCACCAACATCTCCCCAACCCCTGGTGATGAACTTTGGGGTCCCACCGTGACCCCAAACCCCACGGTGACCCCAAACCCCCACGAGAAGGGGGAGGAGCTGCACCAACAGCTCTTGTGATGAATTTTGGGGTCCCACGGTGACCCCAAACCCCACGGTGACCCCAAACCCCCCGGCAGGAGGGTGAGGAGCTGGTGCAGGCCAAGCCGGAGCTGAGCGGGGCGGTGCGGCGGCAGCTGGAGGAGCTGAGGAGATGCTGGCAGGAGCTGGAGACCACGAGCCAGGCCCGGAGCCGGCGCCTGGCCGAGGCCGCGGCCGCCGAGCGCCTGGCGCGGAGCTACGCCGACATGGAGGCGCGGCTGGGCCGGCTGGAGGAGCAGCTGGAGAGCGTCGGCAGCGGGGCCGACCTGCGCAGCGTCAGCCGCCAGCTCAAGAGGCTGCAGGTGGGGCTGGGGGACACGGGGGACACCAGGCCTTGGGGGTGAATTGGGTAGTGAGGAGACACCAGGTTATGGAGGGACACCAAGATGTGGGGGACACCAGGTTCTGAGGAGGACGTAAGAGTTTGGGGGACACCAGGTGTTGGGTGGACTTTGGGGGCTGTTGGGACACCAGGTTATGGGGGGACACCACAACATGGGGGAACACCAGGTTACGGTGGACACCAAATTATGGGGCCACCACATGATGGAACCACATTTTTGGGGGAACGCTCCACCGTGGGCACTGAAGGTCCCATCCTGGCCATCGTGGCCACCTTCCTGACCCCGTGTCCCCCCCCACGTGTCCCCAGACGATGGAGTCGCAGGTGGAGGAGTGGTACAAGGAGGTGGGCGAGCTGCAGGCGCAGGCGGCGGCGCTGCCGGCGCAGGCGGCCGGGCGGGACGCGGTGGGCGAGCGGCAGAGCGCGGTGGGGACGCGCATCGTGCGCCTCATCGAGCCCCTCAAGGAGCGCAGGAGGATCCTGCTGGCCTCCAAAGAGGTCCATCAGGTCAGCCATGAGCTGGAGGACGAGGTGGTGAGTACCAGGGTGAGGTGGGATGAGGTTGGGGTGGAGGTGGGATGGGGTGGAGATACTTCTTCATGGGATGAAGATGGGATGGAGATGAAGAGGGATGGGGATGAAGATGGGACGGGATGAGATGGAGATGGGGATGGGATGGAGATGAAGATGGATGGAGATGGAGATGGGATGGAGACGAGGATGGATGGGGGTGGAGATGAGATGAAGATGAGGATGGATGGGGATGAAGATTGATGAAGATGGGCCGGGGTGAGATGGAGATGGAGATGGATGGGGGTGCAGATGGAGATGGATGGGGGTGCAGATGCAGATGGGATGAAGATGAAGATGAATGAGGATGGATGGAGATGGGGATGGGGATGGAGATGGATGGGGATGGAGATGGGATGGAGATGAAGATGGATGGGGATGGAGATGGGATGAAGATGGGCCGGGGTGAGATGGAGATGGAGATGGATGGGGGTGCAGATGCAGATGGAGATGGGATGAAGATGAAGATGAATGAGGATGGATGGAGATGGGGATGGGGATGGAGATGAAGATGGATGGGGATGGAGATGGGATGAAGATGGGCCGGGGTGAGATGGAGATGGAGATGGATGGGGGTGCAGATGGAGATGCGGATGGGATGAAGATGAAGATGAATGAGGATGGATGGAGATGGGATGGGGATGAAGATGAACACAGAAATAGGGATGGGCTGGGCTGGAGGACAGCCCTGACACCGAGGTCCACCCCCATCCCCACAGATGTGGGTCCAGGACCGCCTGCCCTTGGCCCTGCTGAAGGACCACGGCACCAACCTCCAGACTGTCCAACAATTCATCAAGAAGAACCAGGTGAGCGCCCGCGCCAGCGCTGGGGGCCGGGGGACGCCCCACCCCGACCCCTCCACCCACCCCACCCCACCCCGACCCCTCCACCCACCCCACCCCACCCCATCCCCGCAGAACCTGCGCCGGGAGATCCAGGTGCACCGGCCCCGCGTGGACGAGGTGCTGGAGCGCGCCGCCGCCGTGGCTTCCATCAAGAGCCCCGAGGCCGAGGGCGTGCGCTGCCTCCTGGAGCGGCTGGGGACGATGTGGGCGGAGCTGCAGGAGCAGACGGAGCGGCGGCAGCAGACCCTGGACGCCACCTACCAGCTGGAGCAGTACTACTTCGACGTGGCCGAGGTGGAGTCGTGGCTGGGAGAACAGGAGCTGCTCCTGATGAACGAGGAGAAGGGGAAGGTGGGGTTGAGAGGGGTTGGGGTTGGATTGGGTTGGGTTGGGTTGGGTTGGATTGGGTTGGATGAGGTTGGGTTGGGTTGGATTGAGTTGGGTTGGATTGGGTTGGATTGGGTTGGGTTGGGTTGGATTGGGTTGGGTTGGATTGGATTGGATTGGGTTGGGTTGGATTGAGTTGGATGAGGTTGGGTTGGATTGGGTTGGGTTGGATTGGATTGGGTTGGTTGGATTGGATTGGGTTGGGTTGGATTGGATTGGGTTGGGTTGGATTGGGTTGGGTTGGGTTGGATTGGGTTGGATTGAGTTGGATTGGGTTGGGTTGGATTGGGTTGGGTTGGGTTGGATTGGATTGGGTTGGGTTGGATTGGGTTGGGTTGGGTTGGATTGGGTTGGGTTGGATTGGGTTGGGTTGGGTTGGTTGAATTTTTTGGGTTGGTTGGTTCCATTGGTTGGGATTTTGGGGTTTTTTGGTTCCATTGGTTGGGTTTTTTGGGCTTTTTGGGTTGGTTTGTTGGTTTTTTTGGGCTGGTTGGGTTTTCTGGGTTTTTTGGGCTGGTTGATTCCATTGGTTGGGATTTTTGGGTCGGTTCGTTGGGTTTTTTGGGCTGGTTGGGTTTTTTGGGCTGGTTGGTTCCATTGGTTGGGATTTTGGGGTTTTTTGGTTCCATTGGTTGGGTTTTTTGGGTCGGTTCGTTGGGTTTTTTGGGTTGGCTGCTCCATTAGGTTGGGTTTGGTTGCTCGAGTCACTCATCCGCCTTGGCTGAGTCGCGTTGGGTGGAGCCGTGGTGTCACACCTCAGTCCCCGCTCCCACCCCACCCCAGGACGAGCAGAGCACCCTCCAGCTCCTCAAGAAGCACCTCCTCACCGAGCAAACCATCGAGAACTACGAGGAGACCATCGCCCAACTCTCCCGCCAGTGCCGCGCCCTCCTGGAGCTCGGCCACCCCCAGAGGTCCGCCCGCCCTCCGCTCGCCCCCGGCCCCCGGCCGCCGCCGCGGCGCCGCCGGGGCTGACGGGCGCTGTGTCCCTCACCCAGCGAACAGGTCAGCAGGCGGCAGTCGCAGGTTGACCGGCTGTACGTGTCTCTGAAGGACCTGGTGGAGGAGCGCAAGGTCAAGCTGGAGCAGCAGTACTGGCTCTACCAGCTCAACCGCGAGGTGGACGAGCTGGAGCACTGGATCGCCGAGAAGGAGGTGGTGGCCGGCTCGCCCGAGCTGGGGCAGGACTTCGAGCATGTGACGGTGAGGACGGGAAGGCTGGAATCCTTGGGGGTGGGATGGCTTTGGTGGTTGAGGGTGATGGAGGAGTTGGTGGCCGTTGTGGTGGAGGTTCTGACTCGTGGTGGGGTTCTGGTGACATCATCAGGGTTCTGAGGGCCTTTCCTGACTTCTGCCGGAGGTCCTGGCACCATCCTGGGGGTTCTGGGTGTCCTGGGCACCTTCCCTGTCCCATCCTCGTGGTCCTGGGCATCACCTCTGTCCCCGGCTGGAGGTCCTGGCACCATCTTGGAGGTCCTGGCACCATCCTGGTGCTCCTGGGCATCCCCTCTGCCCCCTGGGGAGGTCCCAAGCCCTGCCCACCCCTGATCCCTGCCCCCTGGGGCCACCGCAGCTGCTGCAGGAGAAGTTCCTGGAGTTCGCCAGCGAGACGGGCAGCGTGGGGCAGGAGCGCATCGCCGCCGTCAACCAGATGGTGGACGAGCTCATCGACTACGGCCACACCGACGCCGCCACCATCGCCGAGTGGAAGGACGGCGTCAACGAGGCGTGGGCCGACCTCCTGGAGCTGATGGAGACGCGTGCCCAGATGCTGGCGGCGTCCCACGAGCTGCACAAGTTCTTCAACGACTGCAAGGAGGTCCTGGGGCAGATCGAGGAGAAGCGGCAGCGGCTGCCGGAGCTGGCGGCGCGGGAGGGCAGGACCTCGGCCGGCGCCCTGCAGAGGGCCTTGGGCGCCTTCGAGCACGACGTGGAGGTGCTGGTGACGCAGGTGCGGCAGCTGCAGGAGGGCGCGGCGCAGCTGCGGACGCTCTACGCCGGGGACAACGCCGAGGCCATCGCCGGGCGCGAGCAGGAGGTGCTGCGGGCGTGGAAGGAGCTGCTGGCGGCATGTGAGGAGTGCCGGCTGCACGTGGCCAGCGTGGCCGACAAGATCCGCTTCGTGGGCACCGTCAGGGATCTGCTGGCCTGGATGGATGGGGTGCTCCACCAGATGGGCGCCGGCGAGAAGCCCAGGTAGGGGAGGTGGCCGTGGATCAAGTCCTGGTCCATCCCAAGGTCCTGTGTCCTGGTCCATCCCAAGGTCCCGTGTCCTGGTCCATCCCAAGGTCCTGTGTCCTGGTCCATCCCAAGGTCCCGTGTCCTGGTCCATCCCAAGGTCCCGTGTCCTGGTCCATCTGAGGATCCATATCCTGTCCCACCATGGACCCAGGGGCCATGTCCTGGTCCATCAGGAGGACCCCAAACCTTTCCCCATGCCAATGTCCCCTCCCAGCCACCAAGGACCCCTCTCCATCCCCACCCCATGCTGGGGGTTGGGACCACCCTTGTCCCTCCCCTGCCCCAGGGACGTGTCCTCAGTGGAGCTGCTGATGAACGACCACCAAAGCCTCAAGACTGAGATGGAGGCCCGGGCCAAGAACGTGGCCACCTGCCTGGAGCTGGGCAAGACCCTCATCCTCAGCAAGAGCCCAGCGGCCGACGAGGTGCCCGGGGTGGGGGGCGGGCCATGTGGGGAGGGGGCGTGGTGGAACTTCTGGGGTGTCCCGACCCATGTCCCCCCTTCCCGCAGATCAAATCCCACATGGAGAAGCTCCTGGCAAAGAAGAAGGAGATGACGGAGAAGTGGGACAAGCACTGGGAGTGGCTGCAGCAGAGTGAGCGCCACCATGACGGGACACCAGGGGGTCATCGGGTGTTGGGGGGACACCAGAAGGTTTTTGGGGGTCGTTGAGTCTTGGAGGGACAGCAGGTCTTGGGGTGGACATTGGATCATAGGGGTCAACTGATTATGGGGGACAGTGGGTTATGGGAAACACCAAATTACGGGGGAACACCAAATTATGGGAGTCATCAGACTGTGGGTGACACCAAATTATAAGGGCCACCAGACCATGGGTGACCCCAGCCTCTGCGGTGACCCCGCGGCGGTGACGGGCGGCCCCGGCTGTGCCGGCAGTGCGCGAGGTGCACCAGTTCGCGCAGGAGGCCGTGGTGGCCGACGCGTGGCTGACGGCCCAGGAGCCGCTGCTGAAGAGCCAGGAGCTGGGCAGCAGCGTGGACGAGGTGGAGCAGCTGATCCGGCGCCACGAGGCCTTCCGGAAGGCAGCGGCCGCCTGGGAGGAGAGGTTCAGCTCCCTGCGGCGCCTCACCACGGTACGGCCACCACGGCGCCGGGGACACCCCCGGGGCTGGGCCCTGCTCGGGGTGGAGGCAGCCGTGGGCTCAGCAGAACCATCTCTGATCTTCATCCTGTTCCCATCTCCATCGCTATTGCCATCGCTGGCTTCGTCATCTTCATCTCCATCTTCATCTCCATCTCCATCATCTCCATCTCCTCCATCTCCACCCCGTGCTGCCCCCCAGATCGAGAAGCTCAAGGCCGAGCAGAACAAGCAGCCACCGACGCCGCTCCTGACCCGCAAGTTTTTGGGGGAAGCCCCGGGAGGTCCGGACCCTCGCCGGCCGGAGCCGCGCGTCGCCTACGTCCGGCACGAGCTGCGGCCGGAGCGCCTCCAGCCCAAGCTTGACCGCGTCCAGGCGCCGGCCACCGACGGAGGACCCCCCGAGCCACCCCCGGCCACCGCCGCCGTCACTGCGGCCACCCCCGCGGAGCCCCCGGTGGCCCCCAAGGCCGAGGAGCCGGGCGAGGTCCGGCCGGGGCCACCGGAGCGGCGCCGGGAGCGCCGGGAGCGCCGGCTGGAGCGGCAGGAGTCCAGCGAGCCGGAGCCGCCGCGGCACGACGGGAAGGGCGGCGGGTGAGCGAGGGGACGCTGTGGGGATGTGGTGGGGACGGCGGGGAGGGGATGGGGCTGAGGTGACCCCGCCGTGGTCCCCAAATGTCCCCCAGCAGCAAAGCCACCCTGGCCGACATCGTGGAGCAGCTGCAGGAGAAGGAGGCGGGTGGCCCTGTGCCGGCTTCGGTGAGTCCTTGGTGGCCCCTTGGATTCCTTTTTGTGTCCCTTTGGATTCCCCTTGGTGTCCCCTCTGTCACCCCCTGGAGATCCCTGGGTGTCCCCTCAATGTCCCCTCTGTCACCCCCTGGAGATCCCTGGGTGTCCCCTCAATGTCCCCTCTGTCACCCCCTGAGATCCCTGGGTGTCCCCTCAATGTCCCCTCTGCCACCCCCTGGAGATCCCAGGGTGTCCCCTCAATGTCCCCTCCATCACCTCCTGAGATCCCGGGGTGTCCCCTCAATGTCCCCTCCTGTCCCCAGCCCCGTGACCGCGACTCCCCCGCCCGTCTTCCCGCTGGCCCCGAGGCCCTCCCGGAGAGGACCCCGAGGCCGGAGCGTCCCCGTGCCCGGGATCGGCCGAAGCCGCGGCGCCGACCGCGCCCCAAGGACTCGGGGCAGGGCCCGGGGGAGCCGCGGCGCTCGCGGTCGGCGCCGGCACAGGGCAGCGCTCCCCCGCCGCCGCCGCCGCCCGCGCACACGGTGACGCACGAGGGGTTCCTGCTGCGCAAGCACGAGCTCGACGGCGCCGGCAAGAAGGCGTCCAACAGGTCTGGGGGCACCGTGGGGATGGAGGTTCTCCAAGGGTCCATCAATGATCCACCAGAATTTGGGGGTTCACCAAGAGTCAGGGGTTCACAAAGGGTTGGGGTTCATCAATGAAAGGGGTTCACCAAGGCTTGGGGGTCCTTCAGTAATGGAGTTCACCAAGGGTTGGGGTTTCTCCAAGGGTTTGGGGTCCATCAGTGGAGAAGGCCCACCAGAATTCGGGGGTCCATCAAGAGTTGGGGGGTCCATCAACGAGGCGGATTGACCAAAATCTGGGAGTTCACCAAGGATAGGAACGTTCACCAATGAATGGAATCCACCACAATTTGGGGTGGGGGGGGGTCAACCAAAACTCAGAATTCCCAAAACCTGGTGGTCACCCCACGTCCCACCACGAGCAGGTCTTGGGTCAACCTCTACTGCGTCCTGGCCAAGGGTGACCTGGGCTTCTACAAGGACGCCAAAGGCCCCGCGGCCGGGGCCACCCACGGCGGGGAGCCCCTGCTGAGCCTGCACCGCGCCACCAGCGAGGTGGCCAATGACTACAAGAAGAAGAAGAACGTCTTCAAGCTCAAGTGAGTTTGGGGTTTGTCAGTTTTGGGGTCTCTGACACCATTTTTGGGGTCTCCTGATGACTTTTGGTGGCTCTGATGCCCCCAAGTCCTGGTGGGCACGGTGACAATGTTCCTGTCTTGTAGGACGGGCGATGGGAGCGAGTTCCTGCTGCAGGCCAAGGACGAGGTGCGGCTTTGGGCGGGTCTTTGAAGGGTTTTGGGGGGGTCTGATGATGGTTTTGGTGGTTCTGATCCCATTTTGGAGTCTTATGTTGATTTTGATGCCAATTTTGGGGTTCCAAACCCCATTTTTGGTGACCCTAACCCCATTTTCGGGGTGTCTGACCCCAATTTTGGCCTTTAGGAGGAGATGCAGGGCTGGCTGCGGGCGCTGGCGGCCAGCGCGCAGGAACACGCCGAGCTGGCCCGCTGGCACCAGGGGCTCCTCACCACCTCCTCCACCGACGAGGGGCTCCCCCGGCGCGACCCCGAGCGGCCCCGGCGGAAGTGACCCCCCAGAACCCTGACTTTGGGCTCCTGGCCCCCACAAAACCCAAATTTGGGGGTCCTGCCCCACCCCCGAGCCCCAATTTTGGGGTCCCGAGTCCCGGTTTCCGGGTTCCGGCCCCCCCAAAACCTCAATTTTGGGGTTCTGGCTCCCCCAAAACCCTGATTTTGGGGTCCCGTCCCCCCCCGAGCCCCAGTTTTGGGGCCCCGGCCCCCCTTTCCCCCAGCACAAGCCATAGAGAGCCGGGGGGGCCCAGCGCCGCCGTTGTACAAATGTAATAAAGCACCCGCTGCACCCCAAAACCGACTTGGGGGATTTGGGGGCATCCTGAGAGGGTTTGGGGGCAGCTTGGGGGGGTTTGGGGCATCCAGGGAGGTTTAGGAGCGACTCGGAGAGGTTTTAGGACAAACTGGGAGGGTTTAGGAGCGACTGAGGGGCAGTTCAGGGGTGTCCGGGGTGGTTGGGAGCGATTTGGGGGGGTCTGGGACTGACTGGGGGGGTTTAGGAGCTACTGGGGGGATTTGGGGGGGGGTTTAGGAACTACTGGGAGAGTTTAGGAGCATCTGGGAGGGGTTTAGGATCAACAAGGTTCGTTCTGCTGCTTCTGGAGCCGGGAAGGGCCCGGGACGAACCAGGCGGGTCCCACCCGGGAGTGCGGCAAAAGCTCACCGGAGAAAACCCGGCGGTCCCAGAGCGATCCCGGTGCCGATCCCGGTGTCGATCCTGATCCCTGAGCAGTTTTGGTTCCGGTCTCGGTCCCGGTACCGGAGCGGTGCCGCTCTCAGAGCCGGTACCGGCGCCGGTCTCCTTGGCCCCGCCCCTTTCCCCTCACGGTTCCCGCCCTTAATGTGACCACGCCCCTTTCCCCTCACGGTTCCCGCCCTCATTGTGGCCACGCCCCCTGTGGCTCATACCCCGCCTCCTCATTGGTTTTTCCGCTAAGCCCCGCCCATCTCCTGGCGCTCTCCCTCCGGCGCATGCGCAGAACACCCGGAAGTGGCTTCCCCGGGCGCCGCCATCTTTGCTCCCGGTGCCCCGGCCCGGCTCCAGCATGTCCGAGACCTACGGTGGGGCTATAGGGGATCTATAGGGGACCTGGGGGGGATCTATAGGGGATCTATAGGGGCCTGGGGGGGTCTGGGGGGGTTCGGGGAGTCTGGGAGGGATTCTGCGATCTCTGCAGGGGGTGTGGGTGTCTCTGTAGCGGATTCGGGGGGGTGTGGAGGTCCCTAAAGGGAATTTGGGGGCTCTATAGGGGATCTATAGGGGATCTCTGGGGGATCTGTAGGGGATCTCTGGGGGATCTGTAGGGGATCCATGGGGGATCTATAAGGGATCCATAGGGGATCTGTAGGGGATCCATAGGGGATCTATAGGGGATCTATAGGGGATCCATAGAGGATCTATAGGGGATCTATAGGGGATCTATAGGGGATCTATAGGGGATCCATAGAGGATCTATAGGGGATCTGTAGGGGTCTGGGGGATCTATAGGGGTCTGGGAGAGCCTCTGGAGGGTCCAGGGGGGTCTCGGGGTCCCCATGGAGGAACCTGGGGGTCCTCGGAGGGAATTTTTGGGAATTGGGTTCCGTGGGCAGCGGATTCTTCCCAATTTGGGATCCCCGTAAGGAAAATCTGGGAATTCTGGGGTCTCTATCGGGGATTTTGGGGTCCCCATAAGGAAAATCTGGGAATTCTGGGGTCCCTATAGGGGATTTTGGGGTCCCCATAAGGAAAATCTGGGAATTCTGGGGTCCCTATCGGGGATTTTGGGGTCCCCATAAGGAAAATCTGGGAATTCTGGGGTCTCTATCGGGGATTTTGGGGTCCCCATAAGGAAAATCTGGGAATTTTGGGGTCCCTATAGGGGATTTTGGGGTCCCCATAAGGAAAATCTGGGAATTTTGGGGTCCCCATAAGGAAAATCTGGGAATTCTGGGGTCCCTATAGGGGATTTTGGGGTCCCCATAAGGAAAATCTGGGAATTCTGGGGTCCCCATAAGGAAAATCTGGGAATTCTGGGGTCCCTATCGGGGATTTTGGGGTCCCCATAAGGAAAATCTGGGAGTTTTGGGGTCCCCGTAAGGAAAATTCGGGAATTTTGGGAATTCTTTTTCCCCCCAGATTTCCTCTTCAAGTTCCTGGTGATCGGCAGCGCCGGCACCGGCAAGTCCTGCCTGCTGCACCACTTCATCGAGAGCAAGTGTACGGAATTCCAGGCAATTTCGGGAATTTTCGGGAATTCTGGGCGGTCCAAGGAATTTTGGGGAGATTTTTGGAGGCATTTTCGGTTTTTTTTTTACTTTTTTGAGCCCTTTGGAGGCTTTTTCCCCTCCTTCTTTTGTGGGATTTTGCTTTTTAATGCAACTTTTGGGAATTTTGGGGCATTTCCTGTCACTTTTGGGGCATTTTCTTTCATTTTGGGGCATTTGGAGCCAATTTTGGGCCATTTTGGGTCATTTTGGGGCCATTTCCCCCCCATTCTGGACATCCCCGCTCCCCCATCCCACGGAATTCCCGTTTTTTCCCCGTTTTTCCCAGTCAAGCAGGATTCCAACCACACCATCGGGGTGGAATTCGGCTCCAAGGTCGTCAACGTGGGCGGGAAAACGGTGAAACTTCAGATCTGGGACACGGCCGGCCAGGAGCGCTTCAGGTACCTCCTCCTTCCCACTTTTCCCACCTTTATCCCAATTTTCCTTCTTTTTTCCCAATTTTCCTCCTTTTTTCCTCTCCTTTTTCCCAATTTTTTTTCTTTTTTTTCCTCATTTTTTCCCTTTTTTTTTTCCATGTTTTTTTTCCCACTTTTTTCCCCACCAGTTTTCCTGGCTTTTCCCCTCTTTTTTCCCCTCAATTTCCACCTCTTTTACCAATTAATTAATTATTATTAACAGCTGTTATTTTTTATTATAATTACTATTACTAATACTCAATCATTACATATTATTACTATTAACTATTATTAATTAGAGCTGTTCATTATTACTCACCCTTAATTATTATTAACAATTATTAAGAATATTTGCTGATTGTTAATGATTGTGAACCGTTAATGATCATTAGTGGTAATTAGCGATCCCCACGCGCGATTTCGGCTCGGGGTTTGTTCCGTTCCCGCCCAGAATTCCCGGTTTTTTCCCGTTTTTCCCATTTTTTCCCGTTTTTTCCCCGTTTTTCCCTGCCCAGGTCGGTGACCCGCAGTTATTACCGGGGGGCCGCGGGGGCGCTGCTCGTCTATGACATCACCAGGTACGCCCGTGACGTCATCGACGCGCCCGTGACGTCATCGGCTCATCCACGACGTCGCCAATGTGCTTGTGACGTCATGGGTGGGCGCGTGTGATGTCATTGGTGGGTGGGATGTCATTGGTGGGCACGTGTGACGTCATTAATGGGCATGTGACATCATTGGGGGGTGTGATGTCATTGGTAGGAGTGTGATGTCATTGGTGAGCGTGTGTGATGTCATTGGTGTGTGTGATGTCACCACATCAATTTATGACATCATCAAGTCAATTCAGGACTCTTTTTTTTTGCCTTTTGGGGCGTTTTTATTTCCTTTTTTCCCCGTTTTGTTTTCCCCCATTTCCCGCGGCTCCCGGAATTCCCGCAGGTCCCGGAATTCCAGCCGGGAATCCTCCACCACCCCACCCTGCAGCGCCCTGTGAATTTGGGAGGATTTGGGGGTTTTTTTGGGGTGGGTTTTTAATTTCTTTTCCTTTTTTTTCCCCCATTTTTCCCCCATTTTTCCCCCATTTTTTTTTCCCCATTTTTTTCCCCCTTTCCCGCGGCTGCCGGGACAATTCCCGGGATTGCGGCGGCTCCGGGGCGGTGCCAGCCGGGAGACGTACAACGCGCTGGCGCAGTGGCTGACGGACGCCCGGACCTTGGCCAGCCCCAACATCGTCATCATCCTCTGCGGCAACAAGAAGGACCTGGAGGGCGAGCGGGAGGTGACGTTCCTGGAGGCCTCGCGCTTCGCCCAGGAGAACGGTCCGGGAAAAAAACGGGAAAAATGGGAAAAATGGGAAAAATGGGAAAAAACGGGAAAAAATGGGGGAAAATGGGGGAAAATGGGGGGAAATGGGGAAAAAATGGGGAAATTGGATAAAAACGGGGTTTGGGATGATCGGGAGGAGAAGTTCCTGGAGGCCTCGCGCTTCGCCCAGGAGAACGGTCCGGGAAAAAAACGGGAAAAACGGGAAAAATGGGAAAAAATGGGAAAAAACGGGAAAAAATGGGGGAAAAATCGGGGAAAAAATGGGGAAATTGGATAAAAACGGGGTTTGGGATGATCGGGAGGAGAAGTTCCTGGAGGCCTCGCGCTTCGCCCAGGAGAACGGTCCTGGAAAAAAACGGGAAAAAACGGGAAAAAATGGGGGAAAAATCGGGGAAAATGGGGAAAAAATGAGGGGGAAAGACGAGAGAAAAATGGGGGGAAAATGGGTAAAAATGGGATTTTGTGGTCATGGGATTGGGGGGAATAATTCTGGGGGGAAGATCCTGGAGGGAATAACGGGATCCTGGGGGAATTCCTGGGGGGAGCAATGGGATTCTGGGGGGAATTCCCGGTGGGAATTTGGGTTGGGAATTCGGGATCCCGGGGGAATTCCCGGTGGGAATTTGGGTTGGGAATTCGGGATCCCGGGGGAATTTGGGTTGGGAATTCGGGATCCCAGGGAATTCCCGGTGGGAATTTGGGTTGGGAATTCGGGATCCTGGGGGAATTCCCGGTGGGAATTTGGGTTGGGAATTCGGGATCCTGGGGGAATTCCCGGTGGGAACGAGGGGAATTCCCGGGAATCAGAGCTGATGTTCCTGGAGACGAGCGCGCTGACGGGCGAGAACGTGGAGGAGGCGTTCCTCAAGTGCGCCCGAACCATCCTCAACAAGATCGAATCCGGTACCCAGCCAGCGGGAATTGATCGGGAATTGGGATCGGGAATTGGGATCGGGATCGGGGATCGAGGGTTTGGATCCTTGGGAACCAGGAGGGTTTCTCTCCCAAAAGTTGAGATTTCGGGGGAATTGGGACGTTTGGATCCCAGGGATGGAGGTTTGGGATTCCCGAGTGATCCAGGACCAGGGATCCAGGGGGGATTTGGGATCCAGAATTTCCTGGAGAATTTCCAGGGAATCTGGGATGGGTTTGGGTGGATCCAGGGGGGGATTTTGGGATCCCAAAATTCTGATTTTTTTTTCCCAGGAATTTGCGGGGGGGATTTTAGGAGAACCAGGGGGGGTTTTAGGGAATTTTGGGACCCAAAAATTCCCTTTTTTTTTTTCCCAGTGACTCTGGGATGGTTTTGGGAGGATTTCAGGGGATTTGGGGATCCCGAAATTCCCATTTTTGCCCTGCCCAGGGGAGCTGGATCCCGAGCGGATGGGATCTGGGATTTGGGGTGGTCTGGGGGGATTTGGGGATCTGGAATTCCCGATATTCCCTGCCCAGGGGAGCTGGATCCCGAGCGGATGGGATCTGGGATTTGGGGTGGTCTGGGGGGATTTGGGGATCTGGAATTCCCGACTTTCCCTGCCCAGGGGAGCTGGATCCCGAGCGGATGGGATCCGGGATCCAGTACGGGGACGCGTCGCTCCGGCAGCTCCGGCAGCCCCGGGGGGCTCCGGCCCCGAGCCGGCAGAGCTGCGGCTGCTGAGACCCCCCAAAATATTCCCAAAAAACAGGTGAGACCCTCCGGAAATCCCAAAAAATTCAGGTGAGATTCTCCCCCTCAAAAAATCCCCAAAATTCCCAATGAAACCCCCCAAAAATACCCCAAAACCACCCAAAAAAAATCCCAAAAAGTCCAGGTCAGACTTCCCTGAAAAATCCCAAATAAAACCCCAAAATCCAGGGGAGAACCTTCCCAAAATCCCCCAAAAATCCAGATGAGACCCCCCAAAAAATGAGAATCCTAAAAAATAGGAGATTAAAAAATGGGGATCCTGAATAAATGGGAAACGCCTCCAAAAAATAAGGAACCACTCAAGACACCCCCAAAATCGTGGATCCCAAAATGGGGATTCCCAAAAAATTCCCTAAATTATTCCCTAGAATCAAGAAACCCCCCCCACCGAATTTAACCCCCCAAAAATTCCCAAATTCCTCAGAATTCCCCCTTTCCCTAAAATTCCCATTTTTTCCCCCCTCCAGGACCAGGTGCCTCCGCTGGATCTCGGGGACCCCCCCAGGAATTTTTGGGGGGGTCTCTCCTCCCCCGCCGCCCCCAAAAACCCAAATTTGGGGTCCAAATCCGCTGCTTTTGGGCAAAAGAATTCCCAGGAATCCCTTGGATTCCGGAGGGGGATCCCCTCCCCCCCCCAGTGCGGTTTTTGGGGGTTTCCCCCCAAATTTCCCGGGTTTATTTTTGCCTTTTTTTGCCATTTTTTGGTGGTTTTGGCGTTTTTTGAAGCGGGATTTTTTTCTGGGGGGTCCCCCCAGTTTTTTGGGAGGGGTCCCCCAATGTTTTCGGGGGGGGTGGGGGTCGCCCCCTCTCCCAAATTTTTCCTCCGTCCCCCTCTCCCCCAAATTGGGGGGGGGGTCTTTTTTTTTTCCTTTTTTTCCCTTTTTTTTTTCTCTTTTTTTTTCTTTTTTCCTTGTTTTATTTATTTGCACTTAATTTGGGGAGGGGGGAGGGGCAGGAATTTTGGGCAGGGGTCGCCGGGGGGGGCTGGAAAAGTTGGGGACCCTCCCCGCCCCCCCCCGCCCCCCAAAAAAATCCCGGGAAAAACCCCGGGAATTCCGGGGCTTCCCCCGCCCGAGGTGTGAAAAATGTGAAATAAAAAATTTACGTTTTCAGCTTTTTTGGTGATTTTTGGGGCGGGGCCGCTGGGGTTTTTTGGGGGGGGGGGGATTTCCCCCCTGAGCCGAATTTTGGGGGAATTTTGGAGATTTTTGGGAGAAAACTTGAGGGTTTTGAGGGGGAATTTGGGGGTTTTAGGGCAGAAATTTGGGGATTTTTTTTTGGTGGCGTTTGGGCGTTCGGGGGGGAAATTTGGGGTTTGGGGCGGGGCGGGAATTTGGCGTTTGGGGAGGATTTGGGACTTTTGGGGGGATTTGGGCCGGGATTGTCCCCAAGGTCAGGAATTGTCCCCAAGGTCAGGGATTGTCCCCGAGGTCAGGAATTGTCCCCAAGGTCAGGGATTGTCCCCGAGGTCAGGAATTGTCCCCAAGGTCAGGAATTGTCCCCAAGGTCAGGGATTGTCCCCAAGGTCCCCTCTGGCCGCTTCGAGCACGGCCGGAAAATCCCGGGAAAATCTTTGTGATGCCGGAGCCTTCATCCTCCTCCTCTTCCTCATCCCGGGATCTTCCTCCCACCCCCTCCTCCTCCTCCTCCTCCTCCTCCCCATTACCCCGGGATCTTCATCCTCCTCCTCCTCTTCCTCATCCCGGGATCTTCCTCCCACCCCCTCCTCCTCCTCCTCCTCCTCCTCCTCTGCTATCCCGGCAAAAGCTTTCCCTGCTCCGTCATCCCGGGACTTTCTTCCTCCTCCTCCTCCTCCTCTTCGTCATCCCCGGGCCTTCATCCCATCCCCTCCCTCCTCCTCCTCCTCTTCGTCATCCCGGGCCCTTCATCCCATCCTCCTCCTCCTCCTCCTCCGCTTCCTCCTCCTCCATCCCGGGACTTTCCTCCTCCTCCTCTTCGTCATCCCGGGAAAACTTTTCCGACTCCGTCATCCCCGGGACCTTCATCCCCGCCCGTCCTCCTCCTCCTCCTCCTCCTCCTTCTTTCCGTTAACCAGAGACCTTCATCCCCACCCTCCTCCTCCTCCTCCGCTATCCCGGGACCTTCATCCCATCCTCCTCCTCCTCCTCCTTTCCGTTAACCAGAGACCTTCATCCCCATCCCCTCCCTCCTCCTCCTCCTCCTCCTCCTCCTCCTCCCGGTGCGGGGGGTCCCGGCCATGGGGGGGGGGCTCTGCGGGGCCCCCCCGCCGCTGTCGCCGCTGTCGCCGCTGTCGCTGCTGGTCGCGATCGCCGCGCTGGGAGCGACCCCGGCCCCGCCCGGTGAGAGCGAATGGGGGGCTCCGAATTTGGGGGGCTCCGAATTTGGGGGCTCTGAATTTGGGGGCTCCGAATTTGGGGGTCCCGTTTTTGGGGGGTCCCAGGGACGGGGGAGTTCCCGGTTTTTTTGGGATTCCCGATTTTTGGAGTCCCGGTTTTGGGCTGTCGCGATTTTCGGGGTCCCGGTTTTGAAGGATTCCGATTTTGGGGTTTCTCGGTTTTGGGGATCCCGGTTTTGGGGTTCCCGATTTTGGGGGGTCCCGGGACAGGAGGGTCCCGATTTTTTGGGGGGTTCTGGGGACGGAGCCCCGGGTTTGGGCGGGTCCCGGTTTTGGGCGGGTCCCGATTTTAGGAAATCTCAATTTTGGGATTTGCCGCTTTTGGGGTGTCCGATTTTGGCGGGTTCCTGTTTTGGGGGGGGGTCCCGATTTCGGGGGGTCTCAGGCTCAGGGGGATCCCGATTTTGGGGATTCCCGATTTTAGGGAACCCAAATTTCGGGGTTCTCAAACTTTTGGACTCCCCCGGTTTTGAGGTTCCGCAGTTTTTAGGGTTTGACCCCTCCCCCTTCCCACCCCCCCCCCCATTTTTGGGAGGGGTCCCCGCGCCCTTCCCCCACCCCAAAATTGGGGGTGCGGCCCCCCCCGGGGATGGGCGGGGGTCCCTCCCCACCCCCGGCCCCACCCCACAGCTGGGACCCCTTCCCCACCCAAATTTCGGTTTTTTTTGGGAATTTGGAGAAATTCCCGGGATTCCGGAGGGTCCCGAGGGAGGGGGGGAGGGGCGTGGGAAGGGAAACGGGAAACTCAGATTTTGGGGCGATTTTGGGGCCATTCCGGGGCTGATTTGGGGTCGATTTTTGGGAATGTTTGGTGTCGATTTTGGGGGTATCGGGAATTAAATAAAAAATAACAAAAATACCAAACCCCTCCCCCCCCCCAAATCCCCCCAAAACCCCGAACCCCTGACCCAGTTTTGGGGGCAGAATTTGGGGAGTTTTCCAACATTTTTTGGGGGGGCGGAATTTTTTGGGGGGGGAATCTTTTGGGGGGGAGGATTTTTTTTGGTGGAATTTCGGGATTTTTTTGGGGGGGAATTGTTGGAGTTTCGGGGTTCCCAGGGCTGCAGTTCCTGGAGCACCCCTCGGACGCGCGGGCGGCCCCGGGGGGGTCCCTGAGGCTGCGCTGCCGCGCTCGGGGGGACGAGGAGCCCCCCGAGCTGGGCTGGGAGCGCGACGGAGCCGCCCTGGACGGGGACAGCGACCTGGCCCAGGTGGCCCTGCCGGGGGGGGCCTGGGTGGCCACCAGCCAGCTCAGGTGGGCAACCGGGGGGGGGCACCTGGGGACAACCTGGGGACAGCCTGGGGCACCCGGGGTACCTCCTGTGTCACCTGGGTGTCACCGATGCCACCTGGGTGTCACCGATGCCACCTGGGTGTCACCGATGCCACCGGTGTCCTCACGTCCCCAAAACCCCCAACCCCGAATCCCGGAATCCCGATCCCAAATCCCCCGTTTTCACCCCCAAAATCCCAAATCCCCCCCCCCCCCCATTCCCAACCTCAATTTTCCCAAAGTCCTGGTCCCAAATCCCCAAATCCCAAATTCCCCATCCCAAAATCCCGAACTCCCCGAATTCCAAAAAAATGTCCCCCGAATTCCCCAAATCCCCCCAAAATTCCCCAAATCCCCCCGAATTCCAGGCTGTCCCCGGTGTCTGCGTCCGACTCGGGCCGGTACCGGTGCTGGGCCCGCCTCGGGGGCGGGGAGCGGCTCCTGTCCCGCGAGGCTCACCTGGAGCTGGCAGGTGAGGGGGGGGAGGTGTCCCAAAATTCCCAAAATCCCCCCTGGAATTCCCAACATTCCCCATGGGAACCCCCGAATCCCCCCTAAAACCCACCCAGAGCCCCCCGAAATTCCCGACGGTCGCCCCAGGATTCCCCAAATCCCGCTGGGATTCCCCCGGAACTTCTGGAATTCCCAAAATCCCCCGGAATTCCCAAAAATCCACCCCAAATCCCACCCGGAAACTCCCCAGAATTCCCCAAATTCCCTCAGAATCCCCGAATCCCCCCTAAAACCCACCCAGGACCCCCCAGACCCAGCCGGAACCCCTCATTTTTGGGGGATTTGTTGGGGTTCCGACCTCAGGACTCACCCGAATTTTTTTCCCGGTTTTCCCCCATTCCTGCCAGGGCTCCCGGTTTTCCTGGAGGAGCCGCAGGACCTGGAATTGCCCGTTCTGGCCCCGTTTTGGCTGCGCTGCAGCGCCCGGGGCCCCCCCGAGCCCGTCAGGCTCCGCTGGCTGCGGGACGGGACCCCCCAAAACGGGCTCGGGGACCCCCTGGGCCGGAGCCCCTCCACCCTCAGGGTGCCCGGTGAGGACATTTGGGGACCTTCGGGGACATTTGGGGACCTTCGGGGACATCTGGGGAGATTCGGGGACCTTCGGGGACATCTGGGGAGATTCGGGGACATTGGGGGACATTTGGGGACCTTCGGGGACATCTGGGGAGATTCAGGGACATTGGGGGACATTTGGGGACCTTCGGGGACATCTGGGGAGATTCGGGGACATTGGGGGACATTTAAATGAGATTTGGGGAGATTTGGGGATATTCGGGGACATCTGGGGAGATTCAGGGACATTGGGGGACATTTGGGGATATTCGGGGACATCTGGGGAGATTCAGGGACATTGGGGGACATTTAAATGAGATTTGGGGACATTTGGGGACCTTCGGGGACATCTGGGGAGATTCAGGGACATTGGGGGACATTTAAAGGAGATTTGGGGACATTTGGGGATATTCGGGGACATCTGGGGAGATTTGGGGACATCTGGGGATTTTGGGGGGGCATTTGGGGACTTTGGGGGGGCTGGCAAATGGAGGAATTTGGGGGAATTTGGTGCTTCGGGGGATTTGGGGAGATTTGGGGGAGGTTTGGGGGCATTTTGGGGACACCTGGGGACATTTGGGGACATCAGAAAAGGGCCAGATCATCACCGGGGGAGGAGAACGACCAAAGTCTGTCCCCACCTGTCCCCACCTGTCCCCACCTGTCCCCACCTGTCCCCTCAGGGCTGAACCGCAGCAGCTCCTTCGCGTGCGAGGCTCACAACGAGCGCGGAGTGGCCACGTCCCGCAGCGCCACCGTC
Source organism: Poecile atricapillus (assembly GCF_030490865.1). Classification (NCBI taxonomy): domain Eukaryota; kingdom Metazoa; phylum Chordata; class Aves; order Passeriformes; family Paridae; genus Poecile; species Poecile atricapillus. The sequence goes on from NC_081279.1 coordinate 4,448,111, forward strand.
ACCGGTGAGCCCCGGACCCCGCCCGGAGCGGGGAACCCGCGGGGATCGGTCCCGGACCCGAACCGGGGGAACTGAACAGAACCGGAACCAAAAATCCGCCCGAAACCGGCCAAAAATCGGCGTAAAAATCACACCAAAGCGGGCAAAAATTGGCACAAAATTGACTGAAAATTGGCATAAAATTGACACAAAACTGGCACAAAATTGACCCCAAATCCATCAAAAACCAAAGTGACAAACAAAAACAAAGTGACAAATCCATCAAAAACCAAAGTGACCCCGAAATCGAACAAAAAATCAACATAAATTGACCCCAAATCTCCCCAAAACCGGAGCCGAAATCTCTCGGGAAGTGCCCCAAAAGGCCCCGGGGGTGGCGTTTGGGGACCCGGGGGTGGCGTTTGGGGTCCCGGGGGTGGCGTTTGGGGACCCGGGGGTGGCGTTTGGGGTCCCGGGGGTGGCGTTTGGGGACCCGGGGGTGGCTCTGACCCCCCCGTGTCCCCCCAGTGCTGGCCCCGGCCCCCAGGAATTTGGGTTTGGCTGCGGCGGGGCCGCGGTGGCTGGAGGTGACCTGGGAGCCCGGGGACGGCTTTGGGGACACCGGGGACGGCTTTGGGGACACCGGAGGGGACCGAGGGGACACCGGAGGGGACCAGGAGTGCACGGTGCAGGTGAGGGGACAGCGGGGACACCGAAAATCACCCAAATCCACCCCAAATTCACCCGAAATTGACCCAAAATTGATCCCGTGGGGCCATTCGGGGCCATCGGCGCTGTCCCCGCGGTGTCCCCCAGCTGTCCCCGGGTGACGCCGCCGCTGTCGCCGCTGTCGCCGATCCCGCCGCTGTCGCCGATCCCGCCTCTATCGCCGCTGTCGCCGCTGTCGCCGATCCCGCCGCTGTCGCCGATCCCGCCTCTATCGCCGCTGTCGCCGATCCCGCCTCTATCGCCGCTGTCGCCGATCCCGCCGATCCCGCCGATCCCGCCGATGTCGCCGCTGTCGCCGCCGTGTCGCGATCCGTGCCGGTTCCTCCCTTCTCCCTGCGCCTGGCGGGGCTGCGGCCCCTGTCGCGATACCTCGCGCGCGTCGCCTGTCGCGACAGGCGGGGCCGGTCGGCCTGGAGCCGCTGGGTGCCCGTGGCCACCGAGGAGGGCGGTGAGAGGAGGGGACCCCAAAAAATTGGGGAATGGGGGAGACCCCAAAATGTGGGGGGAGGGGGATGGGGGAGACCCTCAGGGATGGGGGGAGACTCTCGGGGGGGGAGGGGTGGGGGCTCTCCCTCCCCCTCTTTCCCCCCCTTTTTCGGGGGTCTCACCCCCCGTTTTGGGCTCTCCCCAGCTCCCGAGGGGCCCCCCCGGAACGTCAGCGCCGCCTGGGTGGGGCCGGGCCGGGCCCGGCTGCGCTGGGGACCCCCCCGGGACCCCCTCAACGGCGTCCTCGGGGGCTTCAGGGTGGGCTACGCGACCCCCGCCCACCCCGAGGTGCGACCCCCCCCAAAAAACCCCAAACTCACCCCCAAACCCCCCCCGGGATTCAGAAAATCCCAAATTTACCCCAAATCCCCCAAATTCACCCCCAAACTCACACAAAATCCCCCCGGGGCCCCCACAGTTCCCCCCTGGACCCCTCAAATCCCTCAAATTCACCCCAAAACCTTTCTGGGATCCCAAATTCACCCCAAATTCCCCCAATTTCCCCCCCCAAATCCCTCAGAACACAAAAAAAATCTCCCAAAATTCCTCAAAGTCCCCAAATCTCCCCTTTTCTCCCATTCCCCGCCCCATTTCCCACAAAATCCCCCCAAAATCCCACATTTTTCCCGTAATCCCCCAAATTTCCTCTCGAATCCCCCGTTGCCTGCCCCAAATCCCCCCCAGATCCCCCCAAATCCTTCCCAAATCCCCCCAAATCCCCCCACCCGAATTCCAGGTGATTTTGGACGTGGGGCTGGCCCAGGAGGCGTCGCTGGATTTGGGGTCCCTGGGCCCCAACGTCACCCTCAGGGTGGTCTCCTACACCGGGGGGGGCGAGGGGCCCTGGAGCCCCCCCCTGCTGCTGCCGCCACCCCGTGAGTGACCCCAAAACCCCGGAATTCACCCCAAAACCCCCGAATTCACCCCAAAAACCCCCAAATCCTGAAATCCCCAGGATTCTTCCCCACGAAAGCCCCAAATTCTTCCCAGACCCAAAACCCCCCAAACCCCCGAGCCCAGAGCCCCCAAATGTCCCCAACCCTGAAACCCCAATGTCCCCCCAGTGTCCCCAAATCCCCCCGGTGTCCCTCCAATGTCCCCCCAGTGTCCCCAAATCCCCCCCAAAGTCCCTCCAATGTCCCCCCAATGTCCCCAAATCCCTCCCAAATCCCCCCCAAAGTCCCTCCAATGTCCCCCTGGTGTCCCCCAATGTCCCCAAATCCCCCCCAAATCCCCCCCAAAGTCCCTCCAATGTCCCCCAGTGTCCCCCAGTGTCCCCTTTGTGTCCCCACAGCTGGAGAGGCCCCACTGGAGACACAGCTGGGTGAGGAGGGGAATGGGATGGGATGAAGATGATGATGATGATGATGGGATGAGGATGATGATGGAGCTGGGATGAAGATAATGATGATGATGATGGGATGGGATGATGAAGACAATGATGATGATGATGATGACAATGATGATGATGATGATGACGATGATGATGATGATGATGATGATGATGATGATGATGATGGGATGAGGATGATGATGGAGCTGGGATGAAGATGATGATGACAATGATGATGATGCTGATGATGATGACAATGATGATGATGATGATGATGATGATGCTGATGATGATGATGATGAAGACAATGATGATGCTGATGCTGACACTGCCCCTGTCCCGCAGTGCGTCCGGCGGCTCCGGCCGGTGTTTGGTGGCCGGCCCTGCTGGCCCTGCTGGCCCTGGGGGCTCTGGCCCTGCTGGCCCTGCTGGCGCTGGCGGCGCGGCGACGCCACAAAGAGACGCGCTACGGGTGAGGGGACAGTGGGGACACCTCCGGCCACCCCCGGCCACCCCTGGCCACCCCCGGTCACCCCTGGCCACCCCTGGCCACCCCTGGCCACCCCTGGCCACCCCCGTGACCCTCGGTGACATCGCCCATGTCCCCAGGGCCGCCTTCGCTCCGGCCGTTCGCTTCCGTGTCCGCAGCTCCTACGGCCGCCGGTCAGCCCAGGCCACGCGTGAGTGACCCTCGGACAGCCCTGAATGTCCCCAAATGTCCCTGAATGTCCCCAAATGACCCCAAATGTCCCCGAATGTCCCCAGTGAACCGCCTGGGCATCAGCCCCGAGCTGAAGGAGAAGCTCCGGGACGTCCTCGTGGAGCGGCACCGGGTGGCGCTGGGCAAGACCCTGGGCGAGGGTGAGTCCCCAAAATCCCCCAAATCCCCCCAAAATCCACCCCAAACCCCCCCAGAATCCCCCAAATTCACCCCAAATCTCCCCAAAATCCACTCGGGACTCCCTGGGACACCCCAAAATCAGCTTGGACCCCCCCCCGAAGCCACAGAAATCCAGTGGGGCCCTCCAAAGTCCCCCCAGCAGCCCCCTCAATTCCCCCAAACACTCCAAAATCACCTCAGGAACCCCCAAAATCCCTGAGGACCCCCAAAACCATCCCCAAAATCAGCCTGGAGCCCCCTGGAACCCACAAAATCCCTGGGGCCTTCCCAAATCCCCCCCCCAGAACCCCTCAGGACCCTCCCAAATCCCCTCAAAGCCCCAAAATCTCTCCAAACCTCCCCCAAATCCCTCTGGGACCCCCCACAATCCCAGGAGAGTTCGGCTCGGTGGTGGAGGGGACTCTGCACCAGGACTCGGGGGTGCTGCGCGTGGCCGTGAAGACAATGAAACGTGAGGACCCCAAAACCCCCCCAAAATCCACCCCCAAGTCCTGGAATTTGCCCAAATTTCCCCCAAAATCCCCAAAATTCACCCCGAAGTGGCCATCTGCTCGCGGGGGGAGCTCGAGGATTTCCTGAGCGAGGCCGCCTGCATGAAGGAGTTTGACCACCCCAACGTCATGAAGTTGATCGGTGAGAAACCCCCAAAACTGCCCCAAAAACACCCTAAAAATACCCCAAAATCACCCCCAAAATATCCCAAAATCAACAGCGAAATCGCCCCCAAATCATCCCAAAATCAACCCCAAATCCCTCCCAAATCTGCTCTGGGATGCCCCATTTTTGGGGGGATCTGAGCCCCATTTTTGGGGGTTCTGAGCCCCATTTTTGGGGGGATCTGAGCCCCATTTTTAGGGGGATCTGAGCCCCATTTTTGGGGGTTCTGAGCCCCATTTTTAGGGGGATCTGAGCCCCATTTTTGGGGGTCCTGAGCCCCATTTTTGGGGGGATCTGAGCCCCATTTTTGGGGGTTCTGAGCCCCATTTTTGGGGGGATCTGAGCCCCATTTTTGGGGGGTCCTGAGCCCCATTTTTGGGGGGATCTGAGTCCCATTTTTAGGGGGATCTGAGCCCCATTTTTGGGGGTTCTGAGGCCCATTTTTGGGGGGATCTGGGCCCCATTTTTGGGGGGATCTGAGCCCCATTTTTGGGGGATCTGAGCCCCATTTTTGGGGGTTCTGAGCCCCATTTTTGGGGGTTCTGGATCCCGTTTTTGGGGGTTTCCCATCCCCAATCCTGGCAGGGTTCACACCCAAATTTGGCAGGGGGTTCAGGGTGTTCCACACCCCAATTTCGGGGGTCCTGAACCCCAAATCTGGGGGGGTCCGGGGCTTGACTCCGCCCCTCTCCCCCCCCAGGGGTCTGCCTGCAGCCGTGGGGGAGGGGCTCGGAGGGGGCCCCCCCCGCCCCCATCGTCCTCCTGCCCTTCATGGCCCACGGGGACCTGCACAGCTTCCTGCTCTGCGCCCGCCTCGGGGACCCCCCCACGGTGAGAGACCCCTCCCCAAAACCCCAAAATCCCCCCAAAATCATCCCCAAAGTCATCCCCAAAATCCCCCCTGAAATCCTCCCTAAATCCCCCCGAAATCCCCCCAAAATCCCCCCAAAATCCCCCCAAAATCATCCCCAAAGTCATCCCCAAAATCCCCCCTGAAATCCTCCCTAAATCCCCCCAAAATCCCCCCAAAACAACCCCAAAATCCCCCCAAAATCATCCCCAAAGTCATCCCCAAAATCCCCCCCGAAATCCTCCCCAAATCCCCCCAAAATAACCCCAAAATAACCCCAAAATCATCCCCAAAGTCATCCCCAAAATCCCCCCTGAAATCCTCCCAAAATCCCCCCAAAATCCCCCCAAAATAACCCCAAAAATCCCCTTCAAAACCCCCCAAAACCCCAAATCTGGGGCCCTGCGTGGGTTCCTGCAAATTTTGGGTGGGATTTTGGGTGGATTTGGGGGAATTTTGGGGTGGATTTGGGGGAATTTTAAAGGGAATTTTGGAGGATTTTGGGGTGGATTTGGGGGAATTTTAAAGGGAATTTTGGAGGATTTTGGGATGGATTTGGAGGGATTTTGAGGCCGGTTTGGGGGGGATTCAGGGTAAATTTGGGGATGGATTTGGGGGGTTTTGAGGGGGGATTTTTTGGGATTTGGGGGCGTTTCGGGGGGGGATTTTCCCGGCGCCGTTACAGGGAGGTTTTGGGGGACATTTTGGGATTTTTGGGGCTGTCGCAGGCGCTGTCCCCGCGCACTCTGCTGGGATTCATGGCTGACATCGCGGCCGGGATGAGCTACCTGAGCCAGAGGAACTTCGTGCACCGGGACCTGGCAGCGCGGAACTGCATGTGGGGACACGGGGGGGACACGGGGGGACATTTGGGGACACGGGGGGACATTTGGGGACATCGAGGATATTTGGGGACATTTGGGGACATCAAGGCAGGGTCTGGATCTTGGGTTTTGGGAGACTCTTGAGGATTTGAGGGATTATTTGGATTATTGGGATTTGGGGATTTGAGGATTTGGGGTTTGGGTATTTGGGGGTTTGGGGGATTATTGGGATTTGAGGATTTGGGGTTTGGGTATTTGGGGGTTTGGGTATTTGGGGTTTTGGGGTTTGGGATTTGTGTGTTTGGGTCTTTGGGGGTTGGTGGATCTGGGGGATGCCTGGGATTTGGGGATTTTGGGGAATCGGTGGTTTTGGGGTGCGGGTGTTGCGGGGCGCTGACGCTGTGCCCGTGTCCCCAGGCTGGACGAGCGGCTCCGGGTGCGCGTGGCCGATTTCGGGCTCTCCAAGCAGGTGGGCGGCTCCCAGTATTACCGGCAGGGCCGCGGGGCGCCCGTGCCCGTCAAGTGGGTGGCCCTGGAGAGCCTGGCCGAGCGCGTCTACACCACCAAGAGTGACGTGGTGAGACCCCAAAAACCCCCAAAACTGCCCCAGAAATGTGCTCAGGCAGCCCAAAAACCCCAAATCCCAAAAAACCCATAAAAATCCCATAAAAACCCTCAGAGAAGTTTCATAAAAATCCCCCCAAAATCCCAAAAATCCAAACCCAGGAGCCCCGGTCTGGCTCCTCAGGGACCCCTTTGTCCACTCAGCGGTCACTCGGAGTGACCATGGTGGGGATGACCCAAGTGACCCCAGAGTGACCCCAGAGTGACCCCAGAGTGACCCCTTGGTGACCCCGGAGTGACCCCTTGGTGACCCCATCAGAGTGACCATGTGGGACATGGGGGGTGGTGCCCCGGGGTCACTCTGGGGTCACTCCGGGGTCACTCCGGGGTCACTCTGGGGTCACCAAGGGGTCACTCCGGGGTCACTCTGGGGTCACTCCGGGGTCACTCCGGGGTCACTCCGGGGTCACTCCGGGGTCACTCTGGGGTCACTCCGGGGTCACTCTGGGGTCACTCTGGGGTCACTCCGGGGTCACTCCGGGGTCACTCTGGGGTCACTCCGGGGTCACTCCGGGGTCACCCTGGGGTCACTCTGGGGTCTCTCCGTGTCCGCAGTGGTCATTCGGGGTGACCATGTGGGAGATCGCCGCCCGGGGCCTGACCCCGTACCCGGGGCTGGAGAACAGCGAAGTCTTCGAGTTCCTGAGGGGGGGGCGGCGGCTGGGGGCCCCCCCACAGTGTCCACCCCACCTGTGAGTGACCCCTGACCCCTCTGAGTGACCCCTGACCCCCCACTGACCCCCCAGTGACCCCCAAACCCCCCCAGTGACCCCCAAACCCCCTCAATGACCCCTGACCCAACCCACCAAACCCCCGCAGTGTCCACTGCACCTGTGAGTGACCACTGACCCCCAGCCCCATTCCCGACACCCCCAGCCCCATTCCCGACGCCCCCAGCCCCATTCCCGACACCCCCAGCCCCATTCCCGACGCCCCCCGCCCCATTTCGGACCCCCCCATCCCCATTCCCGACACCCCCAGCCCCATTCCCGACACCCCCAGCCCCATTCCCGACACTCCCAGTCCCATTCCCGACACCCCCAGCCCCATTCCCGACACCCCCAGCCCCATTCCCGATGCCCCCAGCCCCATTCCTGACCCCCAGCCCCATTCCCGACACCCCCAGCCCCATTTCCGACGCCCCCAGTTCCATTCCCGACACCACCCACCCCATTCCCGACACCCCCAGCCCCATTCCCGACGCCCCCAGCCCCATTCCTGACGCCCCCAGCCCCATTCCCGACGCCCCCAGCCCCATTCCCGATGCCCCCAGCCCCATTCCTGACCCCCAGCCCCATTCCCGACACCCCCCGCCCCATTCCCGACACCCCCAGCCCCATTTCGGACCCCCCCAGCCCCATTTCGGACCCCCCCAGCCCCATTCCCGACGCCCCCCGCCCCATTCCCGACGCCCCCAGCCCCATTCCCGACGCCCCCCGCCCCGTTCCCGACGCCCCCAGCCCCATTTCCGACGCCCCCAGCCCCATTCCCGACACCCCCAGTTCCATTCCCGACACTCCCAGCCCCATTTCCGACGCCCCCCGCCCCATTCCCGACGCCCCCAGCCCCATTCCCGACGCCCCCCGCCCCATTCCCGACGCCCCCCGCCCCATTTCGGACCCCCCCAGCCCCATTCCCGACGCCCCCAGCCCCATTCCCGACGCCCCCAGCCCCATTCCTGACCCCCAGCCCCATTCCCGACGCCCCCCGCCCCATTTCTGACACCCCCAGCCCCATTCCCGACGCCCCCAGCCCCATTCCCGACGCCCCCCGCCCCATTTCCGCAGGTACGCGCTGATGCGCCGCTGCTGGGCCGCCGACCCCCGCGCCCGCCCCACCTTCGAGGAGCTGGGGGGGGCCCTGGGGGGGCTCCTGAGGGGGCTGCCCCCCCCCCCGGGGACCCCCGACCCCCTCTATGTCAACATGGCCCGGGGGGGGGGAGGGGCGGCTGCCGGGGGCCCCCCCGAGCCCCCCAAAGCCCTCCCGGACCCCCCCCCGGAGCCCCCCGGCAGCGAGGCGGGGGGGCCCGGCCGCTACGTGCTGTGCCCAAAGCCCCCCGATTTTGGGGGGGTCCCCCCCGACTTTGGGGCTTCTGAGGAGGGGGCGTGATGGGGAACCCCCCCCCCAAAAACAAAAAAAGCTGCGGCACTGCCAAGGACCTCCCCCCCCCCCAAATTGGGGGGACTCCCCCCCCGCACGCTGGACGGACTCGGGGGGGGCCCTCGAGGGACAGGACCCCCCCCAAATAGGAGGGACACCCCCAAAGGTACTGGGGCACCCCTGCGACCCCCCCAAAGTGAAGGAAACCCCCCCAGAACCCCCCCAGAAGGGAAAGGATCCTTTTGGGACCCCCCCAAAATAAAGGGACCGCTCCCAGGACCACCCCAAAAAAAGCAGGGACCCCCCCCAAAGGTACTTGGGCATTGTGGGACACCCCCAAAATAAAGGGACCCCCCCCAAAGGTACTGGGACCCCCAGGGACCCCCCCAAAATAAAGGGACCCCCCTCGGGACCCCTCCAAAGCCCCCCACACCCCCAATAAAATTCCTTGTCCTGTACCGGCCTCACTTTTTTGGGGGTTTGGGTTTTTGGGGGGGTTTTAGGGGGGTTTTGGGTTTTTGGGGGGGGTCTCGGGGGTCCCGTGGGAATTTGGGGGCTCGGGGGGCGGGGACAGAGCGGGGGCGTGGCCTCAGACCACGCCCAGATGGCCGCAGCCAATGAGAGCGCGGCTGCCGTTGCCGGGCAACACGAGCGGCCCCACGCGCAGAAGCCGCCGTGGGCGTGGCCGTGCCCGCATCACGAAAATAACCAATCAGAAGAGAGATTTAACCGGGCGGGAAGTCGGGGGGAGGTGGGAGAGTGTTGACCAATGGGAACCGTCGTTACATCGTCGCGTGGGGCGGACGGCCAATGGCAGCGCGCGTTACGACGCGGCGCGGCCCGGGACGGGGAAGGGGGAGCGGTGGCGGCCATTTTGATCGGGCCCCGTGAGGGGCCGTGAGGGGCGGCCATGGAGGCGCGGCGGCTGCGGGTGCAGGAGCTGCGGGACGAGCTGGGCCGCCGCGGCCTGGACACCCGCGGGCTCAAGGCCGAGCTGGCCGAGCGGTTGCAAGCGGCGCTGGACAGCGAAGGAGCTCGGCGGGGGGACGCGGTGGGCGCTGAGGACCGATGTAAGGGGGAGAAGGGGACGCGGTGTGAGGGGTGGGATGGGGTGGGTGGGAGATTTGCTGGGCTCTCCGTGAGAGGCTTGGAGCGAGCCTTCACGCAGGGGGAGGGTCTGGCCTGAGGGGGGCGGCTGGTCCTGAGCCCCCGGCCCGAGGGAACGGTACCCCCCGGTTCTGAGCGACTCTGGGTCCTCAAAACCCCCGGTTCTGAATGGGATCCCCCGGTTCTGAGGGAATGGGACCCCCAGGACCCCCGGCCTGAGGGAATGGGATCCCCAAGACCCCGGTTCTGGGGGAATGGGACCCCCAGGACCCCCGGCCTGAGGGAATGGGATCCCCAAGACCCCCGGTTCTGGGGGAATGGGACCCCCCCACATTCCTGAGGGTCCTGATCCCTCCTGTCCCCCCAGGCTCCTCCCTTGTCCCCCCCTCCCCACAACTCCGATTTTTGGGGGTTCCGTCCCCAAATTTCGCCGCTTTTCCCTGACCCAGTTCTCCCTTTTTTCCCCCCAGACGGCCTCGACAACCACAGCCATGAGCCTCAGGGTGGCTACCAGGAGCCTCAGGGTGGCTACCAGAGCCACCAGGGCCACCAAGGCCAGGAGTCCCAGGGCTACCAGGGCCACCAGGGCCAGGACCATCAGGGCCACCAGGAGCCCCAGGGCTACCAACCCTACGAGGGTCACGAGCCCGAAGCCGAGCCGGGCTACGAGAGGGGAGCCCTGGACCAGGAGCCCCCCGGGCTGCCCCCAGGTGGGGTTGGGGGGCTCTGGGGGGGCATTTTGGGGGTCCCCGGGGGTGTGGGGAGGGGGGGATTTGGGCAGGGACCCCCCTGTCCTGTTCCAGGTGGGGCTGGGGGGGCTGTGGGTGTATCTGGGGGGTCTCTGGGTGTGTTTGGGGTGGGTTCTGGTTGTGCTTGGGGGTTTCTGGGGGGCATTTTGGGATTCTCTGGGGGGTCTCTGGGTGTGTTTGGGGAGGGGTCTCCATCTCCTCTCTCCCCTCCCCCTCCCCACAGAGCTGAACTCGAAGCCGGACGAGCTGCCCCCCCCCACCTCAGTCCCCCCCCCAAATTACCCCGTGCCCCCTCCCCCCACGTTCCCCACCCCCCCTTACGGCCTCCCCCCCCCTCCTCCTCCCTTCCCCACCCCTCCCCCCCCTCCGGGGGGCTACGGAGCCCCCCCTCCCCCCCCAGCGGGGTACCCCCCAAATTACAGCACCCCTCCCCCAAATTACAGTGCCCCTCCCCCCCCAAATTACAGCACCCCTCCCCCAAATTACAGCACCCCTCCCCCAAATTACAACACCCCTCCCCCAAATTACAGTGCCCCTCCCCCTCCTAATTACAGCACCCCCCCTAATTACTCCATGCCCCCCCCCCCCTTTAACACCCCCCCTCCCTACGCCACCCCTCCCCCCACGGGGGGTGGGGGGAATTTTGGGGGGGGTCCTGACCCCCCGCAGCCCCCCCCGAGCCGGAAGCGTCCGTTCGAGGATCGGGGGAGGGGCTACTACGAGCACCGCGAGGAGAAAAGGTGAGGGGAGACCCCCCCCAAATTTACCCCCCCAGACTCCATGGGGGGCCTGGACCCCCCTGATTCAGCATCGAGACCTCCCCCAGATTTGGGGTCAGGACCCCCCAGTTTGGGGTTAGGACCAGGAATTTTGGTTCCTGACCCCAAAATCAGGTCCTTGCCCTCCAAATCTGTGTCCCCGTCCCTGTCCCCAGGGGCCGCTCCCCACAGCCGCCGGCCGAGGAGGAGGAGGAGGATTTCGACGACTCCCTGGTGGCCGTGGACACCTGTGAGTGTCCCTGAGACGTCCCCGTGTGACCCCCGGTGTCCCCCCGCAGTCCCCCCGGTGACCCCGCTGTCCCCACAGATAACTGTGACCTGCACTTCAAGGTGGCGCGGGACAGGTACGGGGGGCACCCGCTGACCATCGAGGGCTTCGCCTACCTGTGGTCAGGGGCCAGGGCCACCTACGGCGTGCGGCAGGGCCGCGTCTGCTTCGAGATGAAGGTGAGGGGACACCCTGGGGACACCCTGGGATCAGGGATTGGGGACATCCTGGGATTTGGGACACAGGACAGGGGTTGGGGACAGGGACACAGGGACATGGGGACAGGGACAGGTCCCAGTGACAGGAGGCAGATGTTTGCAGATGTCCTCAGATGTCCCCAGTGTCCCCTCTGTCCCCTCAGGTGATGGAGGAGATCTCGGTGCAGCACCTGCCGTCCTCAGAGCCCGACCCCCACGTGGTGAGAGTGGGCTGGTCCCTGGACTCGTGCAGCACCCAGCTGGGTGAGTGTCCCCAAATGTCCCCACTGTCCCCGCTGTCTCCTTCCTCCTGGAATTTTGGCATTTGTGAAGGGAATTTGTTTGCATTTGGGGCTCCCCCGAAGGAATTCTGGGCTCTCCACCAGGAATTTTTGTCCCAAACGGGGGAATTTTGGGATCTCTGTGGGGAGCAGTTTGGGAACTCCGTTCTCCCTGTGGAGAATTTTCCATCCTTTTCCCGAATTCCCGGTTTTCCCCCCAGGGGAGGAGCCCTTCTCCTACGGCTACGGCGGCACCGGCCGCAAATCCACCGACGCCAAATTCCAGAGCTACGGAGAGACCTTCGGAGAGAGTGATGTCATCGCCTGCCTGGCGGTGAGGGGCACACCTGGGGACACCTGGGACAGGTCACAGACACACCTGGGGACACCTGGGGACAGCAACTGGGTGGCTGGAGAGTGACCAGTGACCACAGAGAGACGGCGGGGTGACCAGGGCAGTGACTGCCTCCTGGGCTGGGGACCCTGAGGTCGCTCCCAGAGGAGATTTTGGGATTCTGGGATTTGGAGAGTTTGGGATTTTGTGCTTTGACTCCTCTGAGATGCCGTGATTTGGGGATTTTGCTTTTTCTGCTCCCACAACTCAGCTGGCTCCACCTTTCTGCCCATTTCTGATACTTTTTCACCATTTTCCCCTGCTTTCCCCCCGTTTTTCCCCCCGTTCTCGCGGTGCTTGCAGGATTTCGAGGCGGGCGAGGAGGTGGAGCTGTCGTTCCTCAAGAACGGCCGCTGGCAGGGCGTGGCGTTCCGCGTGCGCAAGGACGCGCTGGCCGGCCGGCCGCTCTTCCCGCACGTGCTGGTCAAGAACTGCGCCGTGGAGTTCAACTTCGGCCAGCGGCCGGAGCCCCTGCGGCCACTGCCCCCCGGCTTCACCCTCATCCAGCACCTGCCCCTCGGACAGCGCCTGCGCGGCACCCGCGGGCCCAGCAGCAAGGCCGAGTGTGAGGTGGGGACATTGGGGACACCCTGGGGACACCCTGGGGACATTGGGACATCCTGGGGACATCATGGGGATGTGATGCTGGGGGTGTCCCATCCCCAAAGCAACCCCGGAATGTCCCCAGGGTGTCCCCAGGGTGTCCCCAGACCTTGCTGGGCTGGGACACAGGGACACCGGGGTGGCTCGGAGGGTGTCCCATATCCAAGGTGACCCTAGGATGTCATTGTCACCTGTGTCCCCCTGTCACCCCTGTGTCCCCCCGCTGTGTCCCCATGTCCCTGCTGTGTCCCCGCTGTGTCCCCAGATGCTGATGATGGTGGGGCTCCCGGCGGCGGGGAAGACGACGTGGGCGGTGAAACACGCGGCTGCCAACCCCGGCAAGAAGTACAACATCCTGGGGACAAACGCCATCATGGACAAGATGAGGGTATGGGGACATCCTGGGGACATCCTGGGGACACGGGGTGACCCAGGGCACACTGGGGACATAGGGTGACACAGGGACATGGCTGTGGGTGGGTGCCCCAGCTGCCCGGGGGCAGGGCAGTGGGTGCCCCAGGTGTGTCCCCAGGTGTGTCCCCAGGTGTGTGCCCAGGTGTGTCCCCAGGTGTGTCCCCGTGTCCCCAGGTGCGTGCCCAGGTGCCGCACCGCAGCCGTGGCGTCGCCCGCAGGTGATGGGGCTGCGGCGGCAGCGGAACTACGCGGGGCGCTGGGACGTGCTGATCCAGCAGGCGACGCAGTGCCTGAACCGCCTGATCCAGATCGCTGCCCGCAAGCGCCGCAACTACATCCTGGACCAGGTGACACCCTGGGGACACTGTCACCCCCCTGTCACCCCCCTGTCACCCCCCTGTCACCCCCCCTGTCACCCCCCTGTCACTCCCCTGTCACCCTCTGTCAACCCCCTGTCACTCTCCTGTCCCCCCCTGGGCTCCCCAAGGGCAAACACAACAAAAAGACCCCAAAAACTCCTCAAAATCCCCTTTCCATCCCATTTTTTCCCCTTTCCCTCCCATTTTTTCCCACTTTATCCCGATTTTCCTGATGTCTTCTCCAGTCCAACGCCTACGGTGGAAAATGTGTCCCCAAATCTTTTCTCGCCCAGAAATCTCCGATTTTCCAGCAAACGCAACAAAAACACCCCCAAAAAATCACTAAAAAATCCAAATTTTCCCCGTTTTACCCCAGATTTTCCCGTTTTTCCTCCCCAGACCAACGTGTACGGCTCGGCGCAGCGGCGGAAGATGCGTCCCTTCCAGGGCTTCCAGCGCAAGGCCATCGTCATCTGCCCCACGGACCAGGAGCTGCGCGAGCGCACCGTGCGGCGCACCGACGAGGAGGGCAAGGACGTGCCCGACCACGCCGTGCTCGAGATGAAGGGTGGGGCTTTGGGGTGAAAAACGGGCGTTTCGGGAAAAACGGGGAAAAAGGGGCACAAGCGGCGAAAAAACCGGGCGGAAAAATGGGAAACAAACGGGGTGAAAATGGGAAAAAAACCAGGGTGGGCGAGTTCCTGGAGGCTGTGCAGTTCATGGAGCTGCAGCCACTCCTGGTTTTGGGGATTCTCAGGAGTTTTGGGGATTCTCAGGAGTTTTGGGGATGTTTTTTTGGGGGATTTTTGGGGTCACCAAGTCCCGTTATCCCGTAGCCAACTTCACGCTGCCGGAGGCGGGCGAGTTCCTGGAGGCCGTGCAGTTCGTGGAGCTGCCGCGGGCCGAGGCGGCCGCGCTCGTGCGCCGCTACAACCGCGAGGGTCGCAGCGCCGAGCGGCGCCCGGAGCGCGGCCGCGGCACCGGGACCTTCCCGGGAACGCGAGCGTTCCGTGGGGCCGGCAACGGCACCGGTGAGAGCCCCGGGACCGGAGGGGAACCGCGGGGTCCGGCTGGGGGGGCTCCCGGGGGGTTCCCATGGGGTTCCCATAGCATTCCCATAGGATTCCACTCCAGCATTCCTATAGGATATCCATCAGGTTCCCAAAGCGTTCCCGTGGGGTTCCCGTGCAGTTCCTTTAGGATTCCCATAGGATTCTTTTAGGATTCCCCTATGGGATTCACTCAGGATTCCCCTATGGGATTCCCATCGGGTTGCTGTAGGGTTCCCGTTGGGTTCCCCCATAGGATTCCCATAGGATTCACTCGGGATTCCCCTGTAGAATTCCCATAGGATTCCCATAGGGTTCCCCCAAGGGATTCCCATAGGATTCCCCCATAGGATTCCCATAGGATTCACTCGGGATTCCCCTGTAGAATTCCCATAGGATTCCCATTGGGTTCCCCCATAGAATTCCCATAGGATTTACCGAGGGCGGTTCCACCCCAAACACGGGGGGGGGGGGGGGGGGAGGGGGACAATGGGGGGGAGGGCACAGAGGGGGGGAGGGGCCACCGCGGTGCCCCCCGGGTGACCCCGTGTCCCCTCCCCCCACAGGGTATCCCCGGGGGGGTTTCCCCCCCCCTCGCTGGGGCGGCGCCCCTCCCCCATCCCGGGACGCCCCTCCCCCCCCCTCGGGGCGGGGCCGCCCCCCCGCCCCTCCCCCCACCCTGCCCCTCCCTCCCCCTCCCCCCCAGGCCTCGGGGGGGTTCCAGAGCCCCGGGGGGAGCCCCCCCAGCGCCGCCCCCTCCCCCACGGCCGCCTACGGACAGGGCCCACAGGTGAGGAGCGCGAAGCAGCACCCCGAGCCCCACAGAGCCCCCCGAGCGGCCCCCGGTGCCCCAAAACCCATCAGAATACCCCAAAATCCCATCAGAATACCCCAAACCCCACCAGAATACCCCAAAATCCCATCAGAATGCCCCAAACCCCACCAGAATACCCCAAACCCCACCAGAATACCCCAAAATCCCATCAGAATACCCCAAAATCCCATCAGAATACCCCAAACCCCACCAGAATACCCTGAAAACCCATCAGAATGCCCTAAACCCCACCAGAATACCCCAAAATCCCATCAGAATACCCCAAAATCCCATCAGAATACCCCAAAATCCCATCAGAATACCCCAAAACCCACCGGAATACCCCAAACCCCACCAGCATACCCCAAAATCCCATCAGAATGCCCCAAACCCCACCAGAATACCCCAAAATCCCATCAGAATACCCCAAACCCCATCAGAATACCCCAAAATCCCATCAGAATATCCCGAAATCCCACTGGAATACCCCAAAAATCCCAGTGAAATACCCAAATATCGCACTGGAACACCCCAAATCCCACTCAAATGCCCCAAATCTCACTGAGATGCCCCAAATTACCCTAAAATCCTCCCTGGAATAGCTCCAACACCCCAAATTACCCCCAAATGCCACAGAATTCCCCCAAAATCCCCCGAAACCCACATTAAATACCCCAAATCCCCATAACATCACGCTAAGATCCCCCCACAGCACCCCCAAATCCCCCCAAATTATCCCAACATCCCCCACAAGCCCAAAATTGGGGGATTTGGGGCCCCTTGGAGGTGGGAGGGGAGGGATGGGGGGAGTTTGGGGGATTTGGGGTGGATTTTGGGGGTTTGGGGGGGGTTTTGGGGGTCTGGGGTTTGGGGTGGATTTTTGGGGGGGATTTTGGGAGGAAAAGGGGAGGATTTGGGCAAAAGGGAGATTGGAGCTGGGAATTTGGGGGGGGTTGGGGTGGAAAAGGGGAATTTGGGGGGAAAATACAGAATTTTGGGGAGGGAAAAATGGGAATTTTGGGGGAGGGGGAAAAAACCCCGGGCTCCTCCCCCCGCGCCCGGAATTCGGGGGCGGAGTCAGGGGTGACCCCTCCCCCCTTCTCCCCTCCCCCCCCAGAGCTACGGACAGAGCTTCGCCCCTCCCCCCCCCGGGTACTTCGGGGGGGGCGGGGCCTTCCCCTCCCCCCAGCCCCTCCCCCAGCCCGGGCAGGGCCTCGGCCCCGGCTACGGCCCCTTCCAGGTGGGGGAGGGGAAATGGGGGAGGGGGGAGGGAATTGGGGTGGGGGAGGGAAAATGGGAATTCGGGGGGATTTAAAGGGAATTTGGGGAGGGATTTGGGATTTAAAGGGAATTTGGGGGGCAAAAGAGAATTTTGGGAATATTTAATGGGATTTGGGGTAAAAAAAGGGAATTAATGGGAAAAAAGGGGTCGGAAGCCGGGCAGAAAATAAAGAATTTGCGGAAAAAGGGGGGAAACCGGCGAGAAAAACGCGATTTGGGGCAGAAAACAGGGATTTGGGGCAGAAAACAGGGATTTGGGGCGGAAAATGGGGATTTGGGGGGTGGCGAAGGGCGGGGCTTGGGGCGCCAGGAGGGGTTTGGGATTTGGGTGGAATCCCCGGGATTTTGGGGCTCTGATCCCGGGTTTTGTCTCCGTTCCCGCAGAGCCCCCCGGGCTGGCAGCAGTTCTACCCCCAGGGCCCCCCCTGGCCCCCCTTCTTCGGCTCCTTCGACTCCGGCGGCTCCCAGTGACCCCCAAAATCCCAAAAATCCCCCAAATTCCCCAAATCCCCCAAATTCCCCGAGCCCGGGGCTCGGCCTCCGCCCCTCCCCCACAACAAAGATTATTTTTAACCTCGGCAGCGGCTCCGGCCTCGTGGAATAATTTCCATTTCCTCCCGCTTTTCCCGGAGATCTCCCGCCCTTTCCCGCTTTTCCCGGAGATCTCCCGCCCTTTCCCGCTTTTCCCGGAGATCTCCGGCTTTTCCCGCTTTTCCCGGAGATTTCCCGCCCTTTCCCGCTTTTCCCGGAGATCTCCCGCCCTTTCCCGCTTTTCCCGGAGATTTCCCGCTTTTCCTGGACTTTTCCTGGGGCTTTGCCTCTTTTCCTGGCCCTTCCTGCTTTTCCTGGAGCTTTCCTGGGTTCTTTCCCATTTTTCCCCTTTTTATCCTGATTCTTTTTCCCATTTCCAGTTCCACCTTTCCACTCCTTCCCTTTTCCCATTTTTCCCATTTTTCCCCCAAATTCCCTTTGGTTTTTCCCGGGTTTTCCCTCTCCCCCCCATTCCTGCCTTTCCCTCCGCAGATCTTGGGGTCACTCTGGGGTCATTTGGGGTCACTCTGAGGTCATTTGGGGTCACTCTGGGGTCACTCTGGGGTCATTTGGGGTCACTCTGGGGTCACTCTGGGGTCATTTGGGGTCACTCTGGGGTCATTTGGGGTCACTCGGGGTCACCCCGGAACCTTTCGGCCCCCGGAACTTTCGGGAGGAGCCGTTGTTTCTCTCCCGGAAGTGACGTCGAAGCGCGCCGGACGCGCACCGCGCACCGGCGGTGTCGCACTGAAACGGGGCCGGCCGGAACCGCGGGGAAGTTTTGGGCGTCCCGGAGGGGAGGTTTTGGGGTCCCGCGGGGATTTTTGGGGTTCTGAGGAGACTTTTGGGGTCCCCAGAGGGGTTTTGGGGTCCCCGGGGGGGTTTTAGGGCTCCGGGGGGGTTTCGGGCGGGTTTTGGTTTCCCGGGAGCCGCGGTTGCGGGTTGGGGCCTGCGGGCCTCGCTGAGGCCTCCGCGGTTCCGGGGCGATTTTGGGTTTTCTGGGGGCCCCGTCCCCCCCTTCCCCCGGGTTTTGGGGTCCCCCCTCCTCCCTTAACCCCCACCATCCCCCTTTTTGAGGGGCTTCCCCCCATTTTGGGGACCCCTCCCCATTCCCCCCCCGCCGTTTTTCTGGCCCCGCCCCCATGGCCGACCCCTCCCCCGAGCCCTCGGGGGGTCCCCGGGAGCCCCGAACGGGCCCGGATCGGTCCCGGGGCGCCCCCCGGGGCCGCCCCCCCGCGCGCACCCGCCTGCGGAACCGGCGCTTCGCGGCCCTCAGGGAGCTGCTCCGAGGTACCGGGGGGGACCCAAAGCGAGGGGACACCGAGAACGGATCCCGGGAATTGGAGCCAATTTCGGGAATCCCGGGGGCTTGGAGGGAATTCTGTGGGGTTCTGTGGGGTTCTGTGGGATTCCGGGGGGATTGGAGCGAATGTCGGGGGCCTTAGAGGGAGCCTGGGGTCTTCTGTGGGGTTTTGATTTTCCTGGGGATTTTTTTGTATTTTCTGGGATTTTCCCGAAATTCTCTGGGATTTTGATGGGATTTTTTTGGGATTTGAGTGGAATTTTGATCAGATTTGGGGGGATTTTGAACGGATTTCTTTGGATTTTACTGGGATTTTGGGGGATTTTCCCTTAATTCCAGGGGTTTTCGCTTCCCGCATCCTTTGGGACCGCAATTCCTCATTTCCCGCTGTTTTTCCCGGTTTTTCCCCTTTCCAGAGGGCGATTACTTCAGCGAGGAGCGGATGCGGCTGCGGGCGCCGCGGCTCTTCCAGCACTACATCGGCCGCTTCCGAGAGCCCCAAAACCCCCGGAACCGACCCCAAATCCTCGGGAATGAGCCCAGAATCCCCTGGAATGAGCCCAAAATCCTCGGGAATGAGCCCAAAATCCCGTCTGGAGAGGCCCAGAAACTGCGGGAGCTGCTGCTGAGCTCGCTGGGAGAGAGCCTGGGTGGGGATTTGGGATCAGGGATTTGGGGTCGGGATTTGGGATTTGGGGTCGGGATTTGGGATTTGGGGTCGGGATTTGGGATTTGGGATCGGGGATTTGGGATTGGGGGTTGGAGATCGGGATTGGGGATCTGGGGGATTTTTTGGGGGGGATTTTGGGGATTTGTTTTGCAATTCCCAGCGATTCCATTGGGACCCTGTGGGGATTTTGGGGTTTTGCAGCCGAGGAGGAGGAGGAGGAGGAGGAGGAGGAGGAGGAGGAGGAGGAGGAAGAGGATGAGGAGGGTGAGGAGCGGATCCCGGACGCGGCCGAGCAGGAATTGCTGCGCCTGGAATTCACCACCCGGATGTACCAGAGCTTCCTGGAGGGCCAGGACGGGGATTTCGACTACAGGTGAGCCCAGAAAGCCTCGAAAATCCTCAAAATCCGACAAAATCACCCCAAAATGTCCAAGGTTGAAAAATTCCCGAATTTCTCAGCCAGGTGGACGAGAACCCGGATCTGGACAACCTGGACATCGTTTCCCGGGATTTGGAGGATCGATATTTCGATGAGGAGGAGCCCAGCGAGGCCCCCCAGCTGGACTAGGGACCCCCAGAATTCCCAAAATTCCATCCCAAAATTCCCAGAAATAAAGGGGATCCCCCCACCCCATCCCAAGGAATCTCCTCCAGGCCTGGGGGTTTTGGGGGGAAATTGGGATTTTTCTGCTTTCTTTTTTGGAGGGAGATTTTTAGGGAAAAATCTGAGTTTTTGGGGAAGCCCAAAATTCCCAGAATCTCCCAAATTTCCGGGATTCCTCCAAAATTTTCCTTCCCAAATTTTTTCCCTTCAGAATTCCTGGACCCCCCCCACCCCCAATTTCTCGGGATCCCCAAATTTTCTGCTTTTTGTGGGGATTTTTGTGGGAAGATTTTTGCCTTTCCACTCCAGATTTTTGGGGGCGCCTCGTTCAGAACCGCAAGAAAACCCCACAGGAGGCAGCGGAAATTAAATAACGTTTTTTGGCGGTCCCGGGGGGATTTTGGGGCGAGAACGGGGGGGTTTGGGGTCAGCTGCAGGTGCAGGCGCTGACCACCATCCCCGAGAGCTGCTCCACGCGCGCCTTGCGCCCCACGTAGTAAACGATGGGCAGCGGCTCCAGGCTCTGCGGGACGCAGCACGGCGCCGCCGAGCCGCCGGGGTTGTGCAGGTTGTAGAGCGCCAGCACCTGCCGGGACACGCGCGTCGGCACACGTCAGAGCGGATCGGCAAAAATCGGCAAAAATCGGCACAGATCAGAGCAAATTTGGCCCAAATTCAGCACAAATCAGCCCCAAATTGGCTTGAAACGCCACAGCAGCATCAGCCCAGAATGGCCCTGAAAGGCGCTGTAAAACACACCCAAAACACACCCAAAATACACCAAAATATTCCCAAAACACACCCAAATATACCCAAAACACACCCAAATATACCCAAAACACACCCAAATATACCCAAAACACACCCAAATATACCCAAAACACACCCAAATCCCAAACTGACCCTGAGACCCCGCCCCAAATCCCAAGTCCCCCAGACCCCCCCTGCCTATGCTGGGGGTCCCCAGCCGAGTTCAGCCCTGGACAGAGGATCTCGGCCCCCCCAGACCCCCCCGGGACCCCCGCCCACCGTGCTGTGGTGCGTGTCGGCGCTCCAGATGTAGGGGCAGGGCCCCCCGCAGAAGTTGGCCATGTAGCCGCGGGGCTCGTGGATCCACTTCCACTGCAGGTCCCGGCGGAAGTCGATGTAGAGGGGCCGCACGCAGCAGCTCTGCTCCCCCGGCCTGTGGGAAATGGGGTTTGGGGGGATTTTGGGGGGATTCTGGGAGGGTTTGGGGGGGATTCTGGAGGGTTTGGGGGGATTCTGGGGGGTTTGGGGGGATTCTGGAGGGTTTGGGGGGATTCGGGAGGGTTTGGGGGGATTCTGGGGGGTTTGGGGGTCCCTGGGGAAATCGATGTACGGGGCCCACATGCAGCAGCTCTGCTCCCCAGGCCTGGTTTGGGCCTGCTGTCCCCAGTGTCCCCCCAGTGTCCCCCCCAGTGTCCCCCCAGTGTCCCCCCCAGTGTCCCCCCAGTGTCCCCCCCAGTGTCCCCCCCAGTGTCCCCCCAGTGTCCCCCCCAGTGTCCCCTCACCCCCCACAGGTCTGTTCGTCCAGCCCGCGCCGCTGGCGATGTCCGTGCAGGGCCTGGGCGCGCTCGGCCGGCAGCGCCATGGCCAGGACGTGCGGGACCCGGCGGTGGCGGCGTGCGATGCTCTGCATGTCCCCACGGGGCTGCTCGAACCCTGGGGACATGGGGACATCACTGGGGACATCCTTGGGTACATCAGGGACATTTGGGAACATCTGGGGACATCACGGTCTCCATGGCCTAGGGTCATTCTGGCCACGGTCACTCCAGAGCGACCTAAAATTCTAAAATTCTCCCGAAATTCCCCCAAAATCCTGACAGAAATTCCCTCAGATCCCCCAAAAATCCAAAAACTCCCCCAAATCCCCCCAAAAAATTCCAGAATCCCCCCTTAGTCCCCTCCAAATCCTAAAATTCCCCAAAATCCCCCCAAATCCCCCCGGCACCTTCGATGCTGATCTTCAGGGTGGGCTCGGCGCCGGCGCCGCGCTCGCAGGGGCAGTGAACGCTGAGCCGGAACAGCCCCAGCGGCTCTGCCCAGAGACAATTGGGGAATTCAGGGGGGATTTGGGGGGGATTTTATGGGGATTGGGGGGGATTTTGGGGGGTATTTGGGTGGGATCCTGAGGAATTTCAGAGAGATTTGAGAGGATTTGGGGGAATTCTGTGGATTCTGGGGTCTCACCGGAGCTGTGCAGCCACTGCTGGACGGTGTCGGTGACGTCGAACCAGAGCCACTCGTCCTCGGCCGTGACACGGACGGAGCGGCCCTGGAGGTAACGCCAGGAGGAGTTCCCGAAGCCCTGGGGACATTTGGGACATTGAGGGCACTGGAGGGATCGGGCATTTGGGGACATTTGGGCCAATGTCCCCAGATGTCCTTAATCCCCCCCAGTGTCCCAAACATCCCCCGATGTCCCCAGTGTCCCCAATCCCCTGCTGTCCCTGTGCCCACCTGGTAGAGCTCGACTCTCTGCTCGGTCCCCAGGGCTGTCGTGGCTGTCCCCGGTGTCCCTGGCGCTGTCCCCGGTGTCCCCTGGCGCAGCATCCTCAGCTCGGCGCGGCTCAGCTCGGCCCGGCCCAGCCCGGCCCGCACGCGCGAGGCGTTGAACACGAAGAAGAGGCTCTGTGGGGTGGGGCGCCAGCGCTCGGCCTCGCCTGTGTGACACGGGACAGCGTGGGGTCACCTCGGGGTCACCGCGGGGTCACCAGGGACATCCCGGGGTCACCGCGGGGTCACCCACAGGGCACTGGGGTCACCCCAGGGACACTGACATGCCCGTGTCCCGGTGTCCCCCCCGTGTCCCGGTGTCCCCTCACCGTCCCCGGGGCTCTCCATGGCGAATCTCAGCAGCTCTTTCCCGTAGTACTCGCGGGGGTCCTCGGGCGGCCGGAGCCGCTCCCGCTGCCGCAGCAGCTCCCGGGTGCTGTTGTAGAGCGCCCGAACCTCCTCGGGCAGCGGCGGCGGCGCCGCGGGCTCGGCGGGCGGTGCCGGTAACCGGAGCTTGCTCAGGATCTGCCCCCGCACGGCCTCGATTCGCTTCAGCCGCGCCGCCTCCAGGTCCAGCGAGCGGCAGCTGGACAGAGCCCGGGCCCGGGGCAGCGCGGACAGCACGGACAGAGCGGACAGCACGGACAGAGCGGACAGCACCGCGGCCGGCCGCATCACGGAGGGACCGGACAGCGGCACCGGACTCCGGCAGGGACCGGGATGAACCCCTGGGGATGGACCGGGAGGGAGCCGGCGGGAGCGGGAGAGACCGGGATAAACTCCTCGGGACGGGAAACCCACCGGGACCGGGACCAACTCGGGACGGGGTAAACCCCCCGGGACCGGGACACGCCTCCTGGACTGCGATAAACTCCCGGGACCGGGAATAAACTCCTGGAACCGGGAAAAATCCCCCCGGCCCCGGGACACGCTCCCAGAACCGGGATAAACTCCCCGGGATCGAGACACGCCCCCCGGAAATGGGATAAACCCCCTAAAACCGGGATAACCTCCCCAAAACCGGGATAACCCCCCCTAGAACCGGGATAACCCCCCCGGTACCGGGACTTACCCCGGGACACCTCCCTGGATTTCCCCTCCCGGGCTCGGTTCCGCTCCCGGTTTGGCCCGGTCCCGCTTGGCCCGGGTTGGCCCTGGCCCGTTCCTGGTGGTCCCGCTTGTCCCCTACCGGTTCCGCTTTGTCCCGGGTGGTCCCTGGCCGGTCCCGGTGGCCCCCGGATTGTCCCGCTTTATACTTTTTGTCCCTTTTTGCCGATTTTGGCCCTTTTGGCCCCGTTTCGCTCGGGGCGGCCCCACCCAGGAAACGCCGCCGGGGGGGGTGGGGGGGGTTGGGGGCCCCCCCTTTCCGCCCATGGGGGAGGGGAAGGGGAAGGAGGGGAGGGGAAACTGAGTCACGGCCGGGGGTGGGGGGGGGACATTTCCGCGTCTGGGACATTTCCGGACCCCCGGGTGGGGGAGGAGGCTCCGGAGCCTCCCGAAAAAGGGGGGAGGGGACTCGGGACCCCCCCAAATCCCGCGGGAGCCGCGCTTGGTGACACCCATTTTATTTGGGATACGGCGGGGGGACAAAGGGGGGGCGGGGCCACCAAACCTTGGGGACCCCCCCAGTGCCACCCCCCGGGGGCCCCCAAGCCCAGAGTGACCCCAAAATCTCATCCCTTGTCACCCTGTCCCCAGCCCAATGTCCCCGGTGTCACCCCGGTGTCCCCGGTGTCACCCCGGTGTCCCCAGTGTCATCCCGGTGTCCCCAGTGCCATCCCGGTGTCCCCGGTGTCATCCCGGTGTCATCCCGGTGTCCCCGGTGTCACCGCAGCGCCACCCCGAAGCGGTGCAGGTGCCGGGGCAGCAGTGATGTCCCGGTGTCCCAGTGTCACCCCAGTGTCCCCAGTGTCACCCCAGCGCCACCCCGAAGCGGTGCAGGTGCCGGGGCAGCACCCCCAGTCTCAGCTGGACGGTACCGGCGCTCTCGGTGCGCAGGCGGAACCGCTCCCCGGCGCTGGCGGCCGCCTCGGGCCGGAGCAGCCGCGGCGCCCCCGGGCCCAGCAGGCGCTGCCCAGGGGAGCCCCGCGGGCTCCAGGTGACGCAGGTGAGCAGGTGAGAGCCGGGAGCGCTCGGCACCGCGCACACCCCGTAACCCGCCAGGCCATGGCGACCCCAACTGTCCACGTGCCACACCTCCAGCAGCAGCTTCGGCCACCCTGGGGACACGGGGACATCACTGGGGACACGGGGACATCACTGGGGACATCACTGGGGACATCACTGGGGACACGGGGACATCACTGGGGACATCACTGGGGACACGGGGAAATCACTGGGGACACGGGGACATCACTGGGGACAGGGCCAGGGAGGACATGGGGGGGTGGGAACTTTGCTGAGCCCCTGGGGGTGCCCCTGGATGTCTCTGAGTGTCCCCAGGTGTGTCCCCAATGTCCACAGATGTGTCCCTGATGTCCCCAGGTGTGTCCCCACATACCCTGCAGGCCCTTGGTGGCCAGGTGCATGTCCAGGGGGTGTCCCCAATGGGCCACATCGTCCACCTGAGGGTCATCCACCTGCGTCTGCCCCGCCCCCGCCCCGGCCAGCAGCGTCCAGGCCCCGCCTACGGCACAAAACCCACCTGGGACCCCCCAAAACCACCCGGGTCCCCCCCAAACCACCTGGGACCCCCCAAAACCCACCCGGGACCTCCCATAAACCACCTGGGACCCCCCAAAAACACCCAGAACCCCCCAAAACCCACCCGTAACCCCCAACTCCCCTCCAAAAACCACGCGGGACCCCCCTAAATCCCCCCGGGACCCCCCAAGCTCTCCCCAAAGAGCCCCCGGGAACCTCCTAAGGCCCCAAATGTGCCCCAAACCCCCCGGGAGCCCCGGGCCCTCACCCGCGTGCAGCCCCCACTTGCAGAAGAGGCGGCGCTCGGAGAAGCCGGAGGCGCCCTCGATCTCCCCGAAGAGGTGCAGCTCCGCCATGGGGCTGGGGAGCCAAAACCCGCCCAAATCACCCCAAAATCCCCTCAGGGAACCCCAAAATCCCCTCAGGGAACCCCCCCGGATCCCCCCGGGTTTTCCCCAAATCTTCCCGTTATCCCCGCCCATTATTCCCACCCATCCCCCCCCTTATCTCCCTGCATCCCCCCCATCCCCCACCTCTCTCGCCGCCCCCCAAATTTCCCCAAATTCCCCCCAAAATTCCCCCCGAATCCCCCGGGTCGCTCACTCGACCCCTGCCCGCGCCGCCACTGCGCGTGCGCGATCCTCTCTTCCGCATTCCCGTTGCCACGACAACGCGCGGCCCGGGAAAACGCGATCGCTCATTGGTGGAGACAGCTCAGGCCGGTCACCTCTAACGCATGCGCGTCAGCGTCCCCTCGGTTTGAGTGCCCCCCAGCGACTGCTGCGCCATTTTGAGTGTGGCGAAGAGTGGCGGCGCCACTTTGGGTGCCTCCCTCAGCCATCTTGTGTGTACCGCCGCCATCTTGGCTGTCCCGGCGGACGCCCCAAATTAGGAAAAAAATCCCCAAAATTTGGGAATTCGCGGCTTCCCCGACCCCTCCCGAAAATCTCAGCAGCCGCTTCTAGTGCCTAAACCTCCTCTGGAGCTGCCACATTTGTGTAAAAGCAGCTCAAGTATTGCTTTTTCCCCAAATCCGGGAACTTTTCCCTGAACTTTTGCTCCAGAATGAGCCGTTCTGCCCAGTATCGACCACTTTGCCTCACTATGAACCCAATCTTGACCTGAGAATGAACAATTTTTGCCCAGTCTTGACCCGTTTGGGCCCAGAATGAGCCAAATCTCCCAATCCAGGCCAGTTTTGCCCATGTTTTGACCAATCCTGACCCAAAAATGTCCCATTTCACCCCATCTCAACCCAAAATGACTCAATTTGCCCAATCCAGACCCATTTTCACCCCCAAAAATTAGTAATTTCACCTCATTTTCACCCGCTTCAGCTGAAATTGAGCAAATTCTGCCCAGTCTTGACCCAAAACCAGCCATTTGGACCAATCTTGAGCTGTTTTGCCCCCAAAACGAAACATTTCACCTCAATATTGATCCCAAATGTGCTTTTTTTAACCCAATCTTCACTGCTCATGTCAAAAAAATCACAGTTTTCACCACTGCTGGAGACATTTTACCCAAAAATGAGCCCCAGGGTCTGTTTTGGGGGGGTTCTTCTCTATTTTGGGGCTGTTTTTGGGATTTCCACCCCAAATTTCAGGTCATTCCCCCCAAATTTTGGGAGTTTTCCCTTCATTTCCCATGTTCCTCCCATATTTTAGGTTTCTCTCCCCTAATTTCAGGCGCCCCCCCCCAAATTTTGAGTTTATCCCAAATTTTCGGGTTACTCCCCCCAGTTTTACCCCCCCTTTTTTGCCTCCCCCCAATTACTCAGTTCCCCCCTCCCCCCCTTCCCGGATTTTGGGGGTCTCACACGGGTCGGGGGGGGGGGGAGACCCCCAAATTTACTGCACGGACACCACAGCACAGAACCGACCACGACACCACGGGGGGGCCCCAAAAGTGGGGGGAGGACGCCCCAAAACCCCCCCCGGGATGGGGGAGGGCGCCGGGCAAAGACCCCCCCCAAAAAACCCCCCTTGACAACACCAACCCCCCCCGCCCCCCCAAACTCACCCGGGGGGGGAGGGGCGCGGGGGGGCCCCCCTTTTTTCCCATCATGCAACACTTTGTGCCCCCCCACCCCAAATTTGCAGCCCCCTCCCCAAATTTCCCCCTCCCCCCCCAGCTCTGTTATGGCTTTTGAAGGATTTGGGGGGGGGGTTGGGGGTTTGGGGGGGTTTGGGGGGTTTTGGGGGGGTTTTGGCCCCCCCTAAGTGAGGGTGATGAAGGCCGAGGCCTTTTCCTTCAGCTGCCTCAGGCACAGGTGGCAGCTCCAGCTCCCTGCGCCAAAAATCCCGGATTTTAACCCAAAAAAACCCATGGGATTCACCCAGAAAAATCAGGGAGAGCTCCCTGAGCCCCAAAACGCCCAGAATTTGACCCAAAATCCACCCCAAAACCCAAAATTCCACACAAAATCCCACTAAAATCCCACAGAGTTCCCCTTCCCGAAGCCCCAAATCCACCCCAAACCGGCAAAACATACCCCAAAATTCCGCCTAAATCTGTCCCAAATTCCCCCCAAACGCCCCGAAATTCCCTTTCCTACCCCCAAATCCCCCCCCCAAATCTCCCCAAATCTCTTCACATGCCTCCAAATCCCCACAAATCCCCTCAGAACACCAAAATCCCCCCAAATCCCCCCACATAAAATCCCCAAATCACCCCAAATTCCCCAAAAATCCTCCCCCAATCCCCCATAAAAATCCCCCAAATCCCTCCAAAGTACCCAAATTCCCTCGAGTTCCCCCATATCTCCCCAAAAATCCCCAAATCCCCCCCAAATCCCCACCAAAAATGCCCCCAAATCCCCCAATATCCCCCATAAAAATCCCCAAAAAAATCCCCCCAAATCCCAGAATTCCCGAATTCCGGGGAATCCCCCCGGATCTGGGTACCCTCGGGGGGCTCGGCCATGGGCGGGCTCAGGCAGTACATGTGGTAACCGCGGTCGCAGTCGTCGCAGAACAGCAGCTGGTCCTGGTTTGGGGCCAAAAACCGGGATTTGGGGGAAAATCGGGATTTGGGAGAAATCAGGACTGGGGGGAAAATCGGGATTTTGGGGCGGATTTTGGGGTGTCCCTCACGTCGTTCTCGGCGGTGCCGCAGAGGCTGCAGGACTTGCACTCGATGCACTGCCAGCGGTAGGAGCGCGCCGCCGCCGCCATGGCCAGAGAGAACTGCAGGCACGACGGGTGCCCTGCGCCCCAAAAACCCCAAAATCACCCCCAAACCACCCCAAAAACCACCCCAAAACCACCCCCAAAAACACCCCAAAAACCACCCCCAAAAACACCCCAAAAACCACCCCCAAAACCACCCCCAAAAACCACCCCAAAAACCACCCCAAAAACCACCCCAAAAACCACCCCAAAACCACCCCAAAACCACCCCCAAAAACACCCCAAAAACCACCCCCAAAAACCACCCCAAAATCCCCACACCCCAAAATCCCCACACGGCCAAATCCCCCAAATGGCCCCAATGTCCCCCCACTGGCCCCACTGTCCCCCCACTGGCCCCACTGTCCCCAGTGTCCCCCCGGTGTCCCCCGATGTCCCCCCCGGTGTCCCCGTGTGTCACCGGCTCTCCCGCAGTCGGCGCACGCGATCAGCTGCTCCTCGGCCCCGCGCGCTCGGGCTCCGCCGGCACAGAAATCGCACGGACCCTCGGGGGGGGGCCCGGGGGGGGCGGGGCGGCCTGGGGGGACCCCAAAATGTGGGGGGGAACCCCAAAATGTGGGGGGGGACCCCAAACACACTCTCCCAAAAAAAACCCCAAAGCTACCCCAAAATCTCTCAATAAAACTGCAAAATTTCCAGAGATCCCCCCCAAAAAACCCCTCCAGAGACCCCCAAAATGTGGGGGAAGGAGATTTCAGGATCTTTAGGGCTGGTTTGGGGCTGGTTTGGAGTTACGGTGATTTACGGGAGATTTTGGGGTGTTTTGAACAGTTTTGGGGTGATTTGAGGAGTTTTGGGGTGATTTTGGTGAGTTTTGGGGTGATCTTGGTCAGTTTTGGTGAGTTTTGGGGTGATTTGGGGGTGATTTTGGGGTACCTGTGTTCCTGCGCTGGTTTTCGGGGACCCAGTTTAACTCTTTGTAAAACTCTGGGGGGCAAAGGCACAAAAAAAGGGGGTGAAGACCCCCCCAAAAATTGGGGGTGGCGTCACAGCCCTTCAGGGACCCACACCCAAAACCCAAAAAAAGGGACGAGACCCGTCAGAACCCTCTCAAAAATGGATCAGGGACCCCCAGGATACCCCCAAATCAGGTCCAAGCCCCCCTGAACCCCCCAAAAGGACACAGGGACCCCCAGAGGCCCCCCAAAATGGATCAAGGATGCCCCAAAATCCCCCCAAAATGGATCAGGGACCCCCCAGAACCTCCCCAAATAGATCAGTGACCCCCAGAACCTCCCCAAAACTGGACTCAGACCCCCCCAAGACCACCCTAAAATCGTACAGGGACCCCAAAACCACCCCAAATGGCACTGGGACCCCCAACCCCCCCAAAACCGGGACAGAGACTCCCCCGACACCCCAAAATTGGGACAGATCCCCCCCAGCCCCTCCTCACGCTTGTGGTGGTTCCTGCGGGGGGGCCCCGCGCCCCCCCCTGGCTCCTCGCCCTCCTCCTCGGCCAGGTGGGTGTGGGTGTAGTGATAACTGAGCCCAGGGCGGTTCTTGTAGCGCTTCCCACAGACTGCGCGGACACACGGACACGGACACACGGACACACGGACACGGACACACGGACACACGGACACACGGACACGGACACACGGACACGGACACACGGACACACGGACACACAGACACACGGACACACGGACACACGGACACACGGACACACGGACACACGGACACGGACACACGGACACGGACACACGGACACACGGACACACAGACACACGGACACACGGACACGGACACACGGACACGGACACACGGACACGGACACACGGACACGGACACACGGACACACGGACACACGGACACACGGACACGGACACACAGACACACGGACACACGGACACATGGACATGGACACACGGACACACAGACACACGGACACACGGACACGGACACACAGACACACGGACACGGACACACGGACACGGACACACGGACACATAGACACGTGAACACAGGTCACTCAGGTCTGAGTGGTCACTCAGTGGGGAACAAGGATTCCCAACCCCCCCAAATTTGGCCCAGAGGCCCCAAACTCCCCCAAATTCGGCCCGGGGACCCCTGAGCCCCCCCTCGATTTACCCCCCCCGATTTACCCCCTCAGCCCCCCAGATTTGCCCCCTCAGCCCCGCCCCACTCACTGTCACACACGTAGGGCTTGTCCCGCTCCTCCAGGACAGCGTCCACCCTCCTCTTCATCACCATCCCGTATGCCTGCAGGCAGCGCGCCCACACCGCGGTCAGCTCTGCGGCCACTCGGCCATCCAGCTGTCCAGCTGTGCGTGTGTCCAGCTGTCCAGCTGTGCGGCCGTGTGTGTGTGTCCGGCTATCCAGACGTGCGGCCATGTGTCCGGCTGTCCAGCTGTCTGGCGATGGGGCTGTCCAGCCATGTGGCTGTCCAGCTGTCCGGCCGTGCGGCCGCCGGACACTCACCTTGCCCTTGGCCTTGTTCTTGCGCCGGGGGGGGTCATCATCCAGCTCGTCCCCGTCGGGGTCGTGCGGGAACTCGGGAGGGGGCGGTTTCTGGGGGGGAAGGGGCGGGTTGGGGATTTTGGAGGACTTTGGGGGGATTTGGGGGAGAAATTGGTGTTTGGGGTATTGGGGGGAGGGATGGACGGATTGATGGACAAGGGGTGGACAGATGGACAATGGATGGAGGGACAATGGACAGAGGGACAGTGGCTGGGCAGCTGGACACACAGACGAACTGCAGGATGCATGGCTGGATAGACAGAAGGATGGACAGCAGGACAGACAGAAACACAGACAGATGGACAGACACACACATGGACAGACACACACACAGACGGATGCACACATGGACACGTGGACAGCTGGACACACGGACACACATCCAGAGACATGGATGCATGGACAGATGGACACGCGGACAGACAAACGGATACATGGACAGATGGATGGACAGATGGACAGACACACAGCTGGCCAGACAGACAGACAGACGGACACACGGCCAGCCAGCCAACCCCACGGCCAGCACTGACCGTTCCCTCGAGCGCCGTCTCCTCGTCCTTGCCGCCGTCTCCCCCCTTGCGCTCGGGGGTCTCTGCGCAGAGCAGCGCCTCCAGCACCGGCCCCTCGGGCAGCGCCCCCTCCTTCCGCAGCGGCGCCTCGCAGTCTGCGCACACGGCCGGTCAGCTCCGGCCACCGCTCCGGCCCCTCCGGCCGCCCCTCCGGCCGCCCCCGGTACTCACAGGGCCGAAGCCGTGGAGCCTCCAGGATGTTCAGGCGCCGCTTCTTGCGCCAGCAGCGGGCGGGGTACGAGTAGATCTGGCCCGGGGACAGGCCTGGGGGCACGGCCGGACAGAGTGACCACTCTGAACTGACCACAGCACCCCCGGACTGGCCCTGACTCCCCCAGAGTGACTCCAGTGACCCCAGACTGATCATGACCCTGAACTGACCCTTTGCCCCCAGAGTGACCCCAACCCCAAACTGACCCTGAACCCCCCAAGTGACCCCAGTAACCCCAAGCCCCCCAAGCTGACCCCAACCCTTCAGAGTGACCCCAACTTCCAGAGTGACCCTGACGCCAAGCTGACCCCAACCCCAGGAGCGGTGCACTCTGTCCCTACTCCAGGGGTCTCTCCCCTATCCCGAGGGTCCCGGGGGGGTCCCGGGGGTCTCTCCCCTGTCCCGGGGGTCTCACCGGGCCGCCGGTGCGCTCTCTCCATCCAGATGTAGGAGTTGCTCTGGGCCACCCCGGTCTGCGCGTCCAGGAAGGGCAGGCGGAGGCTGCGCTCGGCGCAGAGCCGGGAGTTGTAGCTGCGGCAGTGCTCCAGAGCCTCGCGGTAGAACTCCTCCCCCAGGCTGCGGGGGCACCGCCTGAACCCCCAAATCCTCCCCGACACCGGGGGGCTCCCCCGACACCGGGACCCCCGCCCAGACCGGCTCCGGACCCGCGGAACCCCGTCCAGAGCATCCCGGGTTGTCCCGGGCACGGCTCCTCCCCCGGGCTGCGGGGGCACCGCCTGAACCCCAAAATCCGCCCCCAACCCAGGGACCCCCACCCCGAGACCCCCGCCCAGCCCGGTCCCGCCTGTCCCGGGTGTTCCCGAGGGTCCCGGGCCGCGGGGGGGACTCCAAAATCCGCCCCGATACCCCCAAATTCAGGGGTCCCGCCTGAACCCCAAAGATCCCCCGGACCGAACCCCAAAACTCCCCTGGACCGAACCCCAGACCGCCCTTGGCCCCAGAACCCCTGCCGGAGCCTCCTGGCCCCGTTATCTCTGCTTCCCACCCCAAAATCCTCCCCGGAGCCGCCTGATCCCCGTCTGAACCCCAAAACCTACTCGGACCCCCTCCCCAAACAACCCCTGACCCCCCAAAAACCCCTCCCGGAGCTTCCCGGCTCCGTTTTCTCCGTTTCTCACCCCAATACTCCGCTCTGGGGTCCGGGGGTGACCTCAAATCTTGGGACCCCCCCGAAACCCCCCAGGACCCGATCCGGAACCCCAAATCACCCCATAAGAGCAGCACGACCCCCCAACAACGGATGAAGTGATCGGGGACCCCAAATCTAGGGACCCCACACCCCAAAATTTGACCCAAACCCCCCTCCAGAAGGGCCCCACCCCCCAGGGCATCGCGGTCCCTTTTGGGGGGCTCAGGTTTGGGACCCCCCAATTCGGGGACCCCCAAAATCTTTGTGAACCCCCCCAAAACAACGTGGCCCCAATTTGGGTAGACCCCAAAAACCCCCGGACCCCCAGCCCAAAATGGGGGGACAGCGCCTGGTCTGACCCTCCCCAACCCCATAAACCCCCAGGGACCCTCCAAAATCCCCCAAAAAATCCCCGGGGGTGGGGCCGGAACCGTGACCAGAACCGGGATTGGGACCAGGATCGGGATCAGAATCGGGACTGAGATCAGAACCGGAGCCGGGACCGGGACCGGGACGGGGTCAGTGCCGGGGTCAGAACCGGGACCGGAGGGGATGGAGGTTCAGGTACCGGAGGGGAGGGACCCGGTTGGAACAGGGCCCAGCACTGGGACCGGGATCAGAACCAGGAGCGGGACTGAGTCAGGATTGGAACCGGGATCAGAACTGGGACGGGGCTGGGACAGGGACTGGGATCGGGATGGGGACCGGGATCGGTACCCGGACCGGGACTGGGATCGGGACCGCGGCCTCATCCCTGCCGGTACCGAGGGTCCCCCAAGGTAAATCCCGCTGTGCCGGTACCGGGACCTCCAACCCAGGGACCCCCAGCCCCGGGATCCCCATCCCCTCCGGTACCGGGACCTCCAATCCCTCCGGTACCGCATCCCCGCCGGGTCCGTCCCTGCCGGTACCGGGGGCTCGGCTCCCCGTGGGTTCCACCCCAGCAGAGCCACGGCTCCGTCCCCGCCCGAACCGGGGCCCCATCCTCACCGGTACCGGGGCTCATCCCCTCCGGTACCGGCATCTCCATCCCTGCCGGGTCCAGTCCCTCCAGTACCGGCACCTCCATCCCTTCCGGTACCGGAACCTCCATCCCCGCTGGTACCGGGGATCATCCCCACCCGTACCGGGGGCTCCATGCCGGAATCTCCATCCCCACCGGTACCAGCGGCTTCATCCTCACCGGTCCATCCCCTCCGGTACCGGCACCTCCATCCCCGCCGGTACCGGACCCTCCATCTCCTCCGGTACCGGCACCTCCATCCCCTCCGGTACCGGCATCTCCATCCCCTCCGGCACCGGCATCTCCATCCCCACCGGTACCAGCACCTCTACCCCCTCCGGTACCGGGTCCCCACCCTCACCGGGTCCCTCCCCTCCAGTACCGGGGCTCCATCGCCGCCGGTACCGGGGGTCCCACCCAGCCGGTCCCGGGGGTCCCTCCTTGCCGGTGCCGGTGCCGGAGCCTGCTCCCCCTCCCCGCGCGGCCCCTCCGTGCCCCTCCCCGCGCCGGGGGCCGTGCCCGGTGCCGGTGCCGGTGCCGGAGCCCCCCACTCACCATTTGAGGGGTTTGTGCAGAGCCGTGGCCATTTTGCGCCGCCGGGGCCGCTCCGCGCTCGGGGAGGGGGCGGCGGGGTTCGGCCCCCCCCTCCCCCGCTCCCCTCCCCCCGACCCCCCCCGGGGGGCGCTCCCGAGCCCGCCGGGACCCCCGCCCCTCCCCCCCCCCGCTCCCGGTGCCCCCCGGGCCCCGCCGGTACCGGGAGGGGGGAGGGGAGGGGAGCGGGGGGGGAAATGGGGGAGAGGGGGCGGGACTACAACTCCCGACGTGCCCCGCGCGCCGCTGATTGGCGGAGGGGATGTCAATCATGCATCGGGGGCGGGGCTAAGAGGCGGGCCCGCCTCCTCCCCCGTCCTAGCTCGGGGGGGGGGGGGGGGGGGGGAATGGGGGGCAGCGACCCTCCCCAAATCCCCCCAGAATCCCAGGAGGAGATTCCTGAACCCCCCGAGATCCCCAAATTCTCCCAAAATTCCCCCCAAAATCCCCACCTGGGCCCCCCCCAGACTCCCAAAACCCCCTCACAGATCTCTCAGACCCCCAAAATCCCCTCCTGGACCCCCCCCAGAACCCTCCAAACCCGACCCGATCCCCCCCAGATTCTCCCACAAACCCTTCCCAGACGCTCCAAAATTCCCCAAATCACCCCAAATCTCCCTTATGGACCCCCCCGATGCCCCAAAACCCTAATAGAGCTCCTCAGACACCCCAAAATTCCCCAAATCTCCCCGAAAATCCCCTCATAGACCCCCTGGAACACCCCGGGACCCCCCAAATCTCCCTCACAACCCCAAATTCCCCCCAAATCCCCCCTAAAACCCCAAATCCCCCCTATAATCCCC
Source organism: Poecile atricapillus (assembly GCF_030490865.1). Taxonomy (NCBI): domain Eukaryota; kingdom Metazoa; phylum Chordata; class Aves; order Passeriformes; family Paridae; genus Poecile; species Poecile atricapillus. The sequence goes on from NC_081279.1 coordinate 4,483,165, forward strand.
CCAAATCCCCCATAAAACCCCAAATCCCCCCTATAATCCCCCCAAATCCCCCCAGAGTCCCCTCCCAAACCCCCAAATTCCCCCTCGGCAGCCGCGGCCCCTTTAAGGGGGGGGGGGGCGCAGTTTCCATGGCAACGGCGGAGCTAGGATGGGGGGGGCGGCCCCGCCCGGCCCGGGAAAAACGGGAAAAAAACCGGGAATTCGGGAAAAATCGGGGGTAATTCGGGGAAAATGGGGGAATTTAGGAAAAACTGGGCGGGAAACAGGGAAAAATGGGGCAAAAATGGGGGAATTGGGGAAAAAATGAGGGAACTTGGGGAAAAAATGAGGGAAAAGCCGGGGAAATTGGGAAAACTGGGGGAGAACCCGAGGAATTTGAAAATAAATGGGGGGAAAACCTGGGAATTTGAGAAAAAATGGGGGAATTCGGGATAAAACGGGGGAAAAATGGGAGAGTTTGGGAAAAAACGGGGGAAAACCCCAAGGAATTTGGGAAAAAACTGGGGTGAAAATGGGAAACCACGAAATGGGGAAAAGGGGGAAAAATGCGCGGAAAATAGAGGGAAATGAGGAAAAACTGAGAGAAAATGGGAAAAAATTGGGGAAAATAGGAAAAAAATGGAAAAAATATGGAAAAATAGGGAAAAAAATGAGGGAAAACATGGGGAAATTGTGAAATAACGGGGGGAAAGTGGAATAAAGTGGGAATTTGGGGAAAAAACATGGGCTGGGGTTGGGCACATCTGGACCGGGATCCCCTGGCCCCTCCCCCACTGGTGCCGTTCTGATCCATTTTCGGTTTTTGTGGAATTCTTTTTTATGGAATTCCAGAGAATTCCGGAGCTCGACGCGACCGCTGCTTAAAGGGATTGGGAGAGATCAAAGGAGAAAATCGGGGGGTGTCCCCAAATCCTGACCCCAAACCCCGAACCCAAATCATGACCCCAAACGCTGACCCCAAACCCCAATCCCTGACCCCAGTCCCTCCCCGGCAGAGATCTGGGGGACACGGGGGACATTTAGGGGGACATTCGCGACATTTGGGGGACACTGGGGGGGCTTTGGGGGCAATGGGGGTGTTGGGGGCACTTGGGGGGGTCTTTGGGGTTTTTGGGGACATTTTGGGGGCGGAGCGGGGTCCGCAGCCCCCAACCGTGCGCCAAGCCCCCGTCCACTCATGAATATGCAAATAAACCACCCCAGCCCAGGAAGCTTCTGATGGATGCCTCATGAATATGCAAAAGTAACAAAAACCCCCGCCCAACACAGCTGCTATTGGCTGGCGGCCGCATGAATATGCAAATAAAATACGCGAGCCCCGCCCACCACGGCACCGCAGCCATTGGACGGAGACCTTATGAATATGCAGATGAGCCACACCCCCGCGTGCTGACCCCGCCCACAAACAACCCCGAGCCCCGGATCGGCCCCAAAAATCCCAAAACCTCCCAAATCCCAGGAACCCCAAAATCCAAGACCCCAGCCCCGATTTTGGGGTCAAATTCCCCTTTATTGGGGAGGGGGCTCCTCCCACCCTCACCGGGGGGGCTCCCCCTCCCCCCGCCCCGCTCCGGGGGCTCCCCCCGGTATTTTGGGGTCCCCCAGGGGGTTTTGGGGGCCCCAGTAGCTCTCGTAGATCTCCTGGAAGATGTCCCGGCAGTGCACGCGGCCCCCGAGGCGGGCGCAGGCCAGGAAGACCCCCCCCAGTTTGCGGTGCAGGGCGTAGCTGGGCTCGGGGGGGGGACCCAGGCGGCCCCGCAGGATTTGGGGGAGCAGCCCCCGCACCCCCCGAGCCGTTCGCTGCCCCCCCAGAGCCCCGAAATCCCAGGGCTGGGGACCCCCAAAGGGCTCCCCCAGGAGCAGCACGGCCTGGACGTGCAGGGACTGCAGAGCCTGGGGGGGAATAAATGGGGGTCAGGGGGGCCCCCAAATCGGGAACCCTGAAATGGCAGGGGGAAACAAAGAGAATTCCAAAATTTGGGAAGGGAAAAGCCCCTAATTCGGGGTTTTTAACCTGGGACTCGAATCCTGTCAGGAATTTCAGATCCTGGGATTTCCTCAGGATTTTCTCCTCGTCCCTCTCAGCCGCGGCCTGGATCACCTGAAATCCCAAAAATTCCGTTTTCCTCCCAAATTCTGGCCTCATTTCTCAAATTCCGCCTTTTTTTTACTGAAATTCTCATGGTTTTTCCCGCTTTTTCCCATTTTTTTCGTCAAAATCTGCACAAAAATCACCCCAGGTGTTCTCAAAATCCCACAAAATCTCAAAATCCCCCAGGAGTACCCCAAAAAATTCCACATTTTTCCCATTTTATTCCCATTTTTTTCTGGTTTTGTTCCCATTTTTCCCCTGTTTGTTCCATTTTTTTTCCTCTTTTTTTCCCATTTTCCCCCATTTTTTTTCCTATTTTTTCCATTCCCACCTCGATGTAGTGATCGGTGAATTCGCGCTCAAATTCCCGGGTGGCTCCAAAATCCAGCAGCGTTACCTGGAGAGACCCCAAAATCCCCCAGAATCCCCAAATTTGGGGGTTCCCATGGAATCCCAGAAAAATCAGCCCCGAATTCACCCCAAATCCCCCAAAAATCTTCTCCAAATTCAACAAAATCCTCAAAAAATCCTCAAAAATCCCCCCAAATCCCAAAATCTTCCCAAAATCTTCTCCAAATGCCCCAAATCCCACAAAATCCTCTCCAGAACCCCCAAATTTCCCCAAAACTTCCCAAAATGCCCCAAATTCTTTCAAGATTTTCCAAAAATCGTCTCAAAATTCCCACAAATTCCCCCAAATCTCATTCAAATCTCCTTAAATCCCCCAAAAAATTCTCAAAACCCCCCAAAATCTGCAAAATTCCCTCAAATCCCCCCAAAATCCTCCCAAATCTTTTCCACAGCCCCCAAAAATTCCTCTTAACCCCAAATCCCACAAAAATCCCATAAAATTCCCCAAAATCTCCCCAGAAGACCTCGAATCTGACAAAAATCCCCCAAAATCTCATAAAATTCCCTCAAATGCATCCCAAATTCGCCCCAAAATTCCCCAAATCCCAGAGAAATCCCTTAAAAATCCCAGAAATCCCCCCCAAAACCTCAACATCACCCAAGTCCCACCCAATCATCTCAAAATCCCCTGAGAATCCTGAAAATTCCAACAAAACCCCCCAAAATTCCTTTTAATTCCCCTGAAATTCCCCCCCAAACAGCCCTGAGTGCCCCCGGAAGGTGCCGGAAGGTGCCGGGAATTTTGGGAATTCCGGGCTTACCGTGTGGCTCTGGGGGTCGTAGAGGAAATTGGCCCAGTTGGGGTCGGTCTGCATGAAACGGAACTGGAAAAGCTCCAGGAGGCAGAGCCGGAGCAGCTGGGAGCAGATCTGGGACACGAAGGGTTAAATCCGGGAGCCCCCAAATCCCCCAAAATCCCAAAAATCCCGAAAGTCCCAAGAAAACCCCGAAAAGCGGGGAGAAAATGGTTAAAAATCACTTTAAAATTGCCCTGAGATGTGGGAAAAAGGCTGGGAAACACCCCCAAAATCTCCCCAAAACTCCCCCAGAAATTAAAAAAGACCCCAAAATGACCCCAAATCCTCCCAAAATTCCAAAAAATTTAAAAAATTACTCCAGAGTCATCCCAAATCCTCCCAAAATCCCTTCAAATCCCCCGAAATCCAGACCCTGCTCCCAAAAATTATCCCAATCCCTAAAAACTGGGAGTCCCCCAAATTCCAGGCTTCCACCTCCAAAAAAACCCCCAAATCGCCCAACTTTGGGGTCCCAAACATCAAAAACCCCCCAAATTTGGGGTTCCACCAAAAAAAAACCCCCAAAATCCTCCCAGAACTCCCCCAAATTCCTGGGTCCCAACCCCAAAACTCCCTAAATCCCCAAAATTCCCCCAACTTCCTCCCAAATTTTGGGGTCCCACCCCCCAAAAATCCCCAAACACCCCAAAAATTCCCCCAAAACCTCCCAAATTTGGAGGTCCTGCCCCCAAAAAAGCCCCAAATTCTGGGGTGCAACCGCCACAAAAAACTCCCAAACCTCCCAATTCCCTCATTCTCAATCCTGAATTCCCAAATTCCCAATCCCCAAATCCCCAAACCCCCATTCCCCAATTCCGGAATTTTCCCCCACCTGGTCCCGCCGTTCCTGGGGGAGGCTCTTCCCGCGCTCCAGGGCCTCTCCCCTTCCCCACTCGGTGCAGAGCACTCGGCGCGAGCTCAGCGGGGCCACCACGGCCGGCACTCGGAAAAACGGATCCGAGCCCAGCAGGGACCTGGGAACAGCCCACAGTTCCCACATTCCCAAAAAATCATCCACCCAGAAACGCCCCAAAACCTCCTAATCCCCCCAAAATCCCACCCAGAAAAACAGATTGATCAGCGCGGATCCGGAAAGATCCCAAAAATCCTGAATTCCCCAAAAATCCACCCCAAAAGCCTCAAAATCCCGTAACCCCCCCACCCAAAACCCCCAAAGGAATTGGCGGATTGCTGGGATTCCCGCTGGGATTCATGGAATTCGCACCGGGACTGCCGGAATTCCCAGAATTCTCGGAATTCCCACCGGAATTCCCGCCAGAATTCCTGGGATTCCTACCGGAAGCGGTTGGCGCTGGCGGCCTCGCGCTCGTAGTCGCATTCCAGCTCCAGCTCCCGCTGCAGAGCCCGCAGGGAGTGAGCGGGAAACAGCCCTGGGGACAACAACAGGAATGATGAGGAAAAAATGTGAATGCAGGGGGGAGTTGGGGAAAAACGGGAATGTCTGGAACAACGGGGATGTGGGAAAAACGGAAATTTGGGGAAAAATGGGAAAAATGGGAATGTTGGGGGGAAAACATAGGAATTTGGGATAACGGGAACGGGAAATGGGGAAAAAAAGGAATGGGGAAAAACAGGGATGGGGAAAAATGGGAATGGGCTGATTTGGGATGAGTCTGGGGTGATTTTGGGGATATTTGGGATGATTTGGGGTGATTTGGGGCACTGTGAGACCTTTGGGCAGGCCAGGGCTGAGGCTCAGCAGCGTCAGGAGATTCTCGATGTCACTGCCGATGCTGAGGGCGACGCCCGGGTACTGCAGGGAGCCCAAATCCCCAAATTCCAGCCCAAACTTGGCCCCGAATCCCAAATGCCGGTGCAAATTCCCAAATTCCCACCCCAGGATCCCAAATTTCGATCCTGAACCCCAGATTCCATCCCAGGTATCCACATTTCCAGCCCAAATTCCCAAATTCCCAAGCTTCCATCCCCAATTCCCAAATTTCCACCCCTGTGCTCGAAATCCCAGCGCAAATTCCTTCTCGAACTCCCCAAACTCCCACCCCAGGTCCGCCAAATCCCACCCCAAATTCCTGGAATTCCCAAATGCCAGCCTGAATCCCCCAAATTCCCACCCCGGGACCCTCAAATCCCCCCAGAATTCCCCCGGAATTCCCAGGTTTTCCCCACCTGGATTTTGATGGCGACATCGGCGCCGCTCCGGAGCCGTGCCCGGTGCACCTGGCCCAGGGAGGCGGCGGCCACTGGGAATTCCTGGAATTCCTGGAGCTGATCCCGCCAGCCCGGACCTAGCTCCTCATCCAGGACCGCCTGGGATCCAAAAATCCCCAAAAAATCCCAAAATTTCGTCAAAATCCAGACAAAAATATTGTAAAATAGCATAAAAAACCGCAAAATTCCCCTGGAATCCCGGGAATTTTGGGAATTCCTGGAGATGTTTCCGGCAAGCCCAGCCCAGCTGCGGGTCCAGGACAGCCGGGGATCCCAAAGCTCCCCAAAAATTCTCAAATTTAAAAAAAAAAAATCTAGCCAAAAATATAATGAAATAGCACAAAACCCCACAAAAATCCCACAAAATCCGGGGAATGCCCGGAGCTGCTCCGGCCCAGCTCCGCATCCAGAACCTGCCGTGGGGACAGGGATCCCAAATTAAAAAAAAATCCCAAAAAAATCCCCCCCAAATCCTCACAAAATCCCATAAAAATCCCCCACAAATCCCCACCCAAATCCCACAAAATCCCCAAAACTTCTCCCAGACCCCTCAGAATTCCCATTAAATCCCACAAATCCCCCAAATGCCGCCGTGGAGGCTCACGAAGCTCTGCCAGCCGGGCATTGGCTCCGCGTGGTGCCGGAGCCGCTCCAGGATCCGCTGGAGCTGCGGGGGCAGCAGGGCCGGGTCTGCGGGGAGGGGTCGGGATTGGGGGATTTGGGGGATTTATGGGATTTTATGGGGGTTTCTGGGATTTAGGAGGGATTTTAGGAGGGATTTAGAAAGGGGTTTTGGGAGAATTTTGGATTTTAGGGGAACTTGGGTGGAATTTAGGGGGAATTTATGGGATTGTAGGGGGATTTTATGAAATTTGGGGGTTTTTAAGGGTGGTTTTGGGGCTGTTTTTTTCGAGTTTTTGGGGTTTTCCGGGGCGTTTTGGGGGTGTTTTGGGGGTTTCCAGGGGGTTTTGGGGGGTTCTTCGCACCTGCCATGCTGAGCAGCTGTCCCAGCTTGAGCGCCGCTCCCCGGGCCCGGCTCAGCGCGGCCACCAAACGCTCAGCAGAGGCTTCCGACAGCAGGGGGCTCGGGGCTGTGGGGAAATTGGGGAGGGGAACCCAAAATTGGGGAGAGGGACCCAAAATGGGAATGGGGTCCAGAGCTGGGGCCAAAATTGGGGATGGAGAGCCCAAAAATTGGAGAAGGGGACCCAACATTTGGGATGGGGACCCCGAAATGGGGGCTGGGGACCCCAAAAAAGGGGAGGAGACCCCAGAATGGGTTTGGGGGGAAATGAGACCCCAGAAATGGGTCTGGGGGAGGAAAATGGGGGGGCAAGACCCCAAAAATGGGGTTTGGAGACCCCCAAATGGGTCTGGGGGGGGGTTTGGGGAGGATTTCAGGAAGGTTGGTGGGATTTGGGGGTTTCCCCCCTTGGGATGGGGGTCTTGGGAGTCCCACACTCACCCCGCGGCCGCTCCTGCCCACGCAGCCGTGTCCGAGCGGCCTTGGCCAAAGCCCCCAGCCCCAACTGCAGAGCCACACCTGGGGAACCCCAAATGGGACCCCCAAATTGGCACCCCAAACTGGGAATCCCAGTGCCCCCCCAGTCCCTCCCATCCATCCCAGTCCCTCCCAGTTCCCCCATTTCCCATTCCCAGTCCATCCCAGTCCCTCCCCGTTCCCCCATTTCCCATTCCCAGTCCATCCCAGTCCCTCCCAGTTCCCCCATTTCCCATTCCCAATCCATCCCAGTCCCTCCCAGTTCCCCCATTTCCCATTCCCAGTTCCCGCATTTCCTGTTCCCAATCCCCCCAATCCCCTCCCAGTGGCTCCCAGTCCATCCCAGTTCCCCCAGTACCTCCCATGGTCGCAGCCCGCGCCATTCTGCTCACGGGCACCGGGCGCCCCTGGCCCCTCGCGCCGCCCTGGGAGGCTCCGAGTCAGGGACCCCCAAATCCGGGACCCCAAATCCGGGACCCCCAAACCCGGGATCCCCCCAAACCCGGGATCCCCCCAAACCCGGGATCCCCCCCAAATCCGGGACCCCCAAAACCCAGGACCCCCAAAACTGAGACCCCAAACCCAGGACCCCGAAATCCGGGATCTCCAAAATCCGAGACCCCCCCCAAATCCAGGACCCCCAAAACTGGGACCACAAAACCCAGGACCGCCCCAAACCGGGGACCCCTCCCAAAATCCAAAACTCCCCCAAACCCGGGACCCCCCAAAATCCAGGATCCCCCCCCGAAAAGAGCTGGGACCTCCCCAAAATCGGGGACCCCTCCCCAAAATCACTAACCTGGTCCTTGGGGGGGTCCCGGCTTTGGGAGGGGTCTCGGTTCCGGGGGGGGTCCCGGTTTTGGGGGGGGTCCCGGTTCCTGGGGGGGTCCCGGTTTTGGGGGGGATCCCGCACCCCCGAGGGGCGGAACCCCCGCAGTGACCCCCGGGAGAGCCCGAGCAGCATCGGGGGGCACACCGGGGGGGGATTTGGGGGGTCCCGGGGGGGATTTAAGGGAGTTTTGGGGGCAGGTGGGGGGGCACGAGAAGGGTTTTGGGGGGCTTCGGGGGGGTTCCAGGGATCAGGGGGGGGTTTTGGGGGGTCTCGGGAGGGCTTCAGGGGCTTCGGGGGGGACCCGGGGGTCCCGTCTCGGCTCCGTTCCCGCGCTCCCCGCGTGCCCTTGCGCCGCTTCCGGGTTTAAAGGCCCCATCCCCAGACCCCGCCTCCTCCCAGCGAGAACCAATCAGAGCCGTGCAGCTCGCACAGACCACGCCCACTCGGGACGAGACGGCGCCCCCTGGCGGATCCAGAGCGTCACGGCGCCCCCTGGCGGATCTGGGGGAAAACGCCGCGACCCCTCCCCAAAATGGGGGGTCTGGACCCCCCCCAAATTCCCCCAACCCCCCCCCCAAGTTCCCCTGAATTCGCCCAAATCTCCCCCAAATCCCCCCCCAATCCCCAGAATCCCTCCAAACCCCCTCAAATTCCCCACAAATCTCCCCCAAACCCCACCAAGACCCTCCCCAAATCTCCCCAGTTTCTCCCCAGAATTAAATCAGAGATCCGTCTTTATTGGGGGGGGGGTGTCTCTCCGGGGGCGGGGCCACCCCAAATGCCGCCAAAACTCCCCAAAACCTCATCAAATTCCCCCTAAGACCCTTCAAATCCCTCCAATCTCCCCCCCAGACTCCCAAAAACCGCCCAAATCTCCCCCAAAAGGCCGATTTTTATTGGGGAGGGGTCGCCAAGGGGTGCAGCAGCACGGCGCGGCCCCGCAACCCCCCCCGCAGCCCCCCGGGGGGCAGCACGAAGCCCCCTCCCCACCTGCGGGGGCTCAGCTCGCTCAGTTGGGCGTTGCTGGCCCCGAGCGCTCCCAGCGGCCACAGCTGCGGCCGGGGGCTCTTCCCCTGCAGCGCCAGCACCAGGACCCCCGACCCAAATCCCGACCCCGAGCCAAATCCGGGAACCCCGTCATCCTCGGACCCCTCCTCAAATCCGGACCCGTCCCCAAATCCCGACCCCAACTGAAATGCCGACCCCCAGCCGCACCCCGACCCCTCCCCAAATCCGGGAATCCCCTCAGCCCGGGACCCCTCCTCAAATCCCGACCCCTCCCCAAATCCGGGCGTGCCCTCGGCCTGGGACCTCTCCTCAAACCGGGACCCCCGCCCCAAATCCCACATCCCCTGGGCCTGTGACCCCTCCCCGGGCCCCCCAGGAGGGACCCCCGGCCCCGGGGGGGTCACGGGCCCGGCCAGAGCCCCCTCCCCAAGGAGCGCACCCCCCTGCGCGTGGAACACGTTGGGGATCTCAGGGTCCCGCAGGAATTGGGGTCCCAGGGGGGCCCGGGGGGGCACGGCCAGGAGCAGCCCTGGGGGGAGAGGGGGTCGTCAGGGGGGGTCGGGGGAGGTCAGGGACCCCTCCTCGGGTCGTTGTGCACCCCCTGAGCGCTAACCCCCCCCCCCCCCCCAAATCCCCTCCTGACCCCAAATCCCCCCAAACACCCCAAATTCCCTCAAACTCCCCCAAATCCCCTCCTGATCTGGTTGGGGCTGGTTTGGGGGATTTCAGGGGGTGTTTGGGGGATTTGGGGTGGAGTTTTGGGGCTAAGGGAGGTTTGGGGGGCTCAGGGGTTTCTGGGGGAGGGTCAGGGGCTGTTTTTTAGGGGAGGTTTGGGGCCCCTCACCGTTGAGCAGGGCCCAGTGGGCCTTGTGGCCGCGGCGGCAGCAGGGTCCGTGGTTGCTGTCCTCATCATAACTGCAGGGTCAGGGACCCCAACCCAGAAACACGGACCCCACAGACCCCATAGAGACCCCAACCCAGACACGGGGACCCCACAGGCCCCAGAGGGACCCCAAAGGGACCCCACAGGGAGCCCTCAAATCCCAAATGGAGCCCCCAAATCCCAAAGGATACGGGATGAGCAGGGGGCGGCCCAGACCCCAATCCCAGCCCCCAAATCCCAGCCCCCAATCCCAGCCCCAAATCCAAGGATACGGGACCAGCAGGGGATGGCCCCTCTGGAGGTGCCGCAGGACGCGGCCGAGGTTGGGCCCCCCCAGCCCCCCCTGGAGCAGCTCAGCCCGGCACGGGAGCAGCTCCTGGGCCAGCGCGGCCAGCTGGGCGGCTGGAACCCCAAAGTAGCCCAAAATATCCTAAAAAACAGCCCAAAGTATCCAAAATACCCCCAAAACCAGCCCAAAATATCCCAAAATACCCCCCAAACCAGCCCAAAATAATCCAAAAATCCCAAAATATCCTTAGATACCCCAAAATACCCCACAAACCATCCCAAAATACCCCCGAACCACCCCAAAGTACCCCCTAAACCATCCCCAAAAATACCCCAAAATACCTGAAATCTCCCCAAATCATCCCAGAAACATTTGAGACCCGCCCAAATCCCCCCACCCCCCCCCAAAATCACCCCCAAATCCCCCCCAACGTCCCCGGATCCCACCCAAGTGCCCTCCAAACATCTCCCACATCCCCCAGGACCCCCCAGAATGCCCCTGGGACCCCCAAATCTCCCCCCAAGTTCCCCTGGGACCCCCCAAATCCCCAAGGACCCCTCCCCACCTGAGAACATCTCCCCGTGGCGGGTGTAGCCCCGGGCCCGCGCCGTCTCCAGCAAAGCCCCCAGACCCAGTTGAGGCCGGGGGGGTCCCAGCAGCGCCCCCGCCATGGCCAGCGCCACCAGGCCACACCTGGCAGGGGCAGGAGCCTCATTGGGGGGATTTGGGGGGGGATCTGGGGGGGCTTGATTGGGTTTGGGGAGATTTTGCGGGAGATTTTGGGGGAGATTCTGGGATTTTGAGGGAGTTCTGGGGGGGGTTGTTTGGTTTGGGGGGATTTTTGAGGGTTTTTTAAGGGGGATTTTGGGGTAAATGTGTGGGTTTGGAGGGAGTTTTGGGGGGGGCTTTATTTGGTTTGGAGGGATTCTAGAGGGTTTTTTGGGGGATTTGGGGGAAGATTTTGGGGTTTTGAAGGAATTTTTTGGGGGTTTTTTTTGGGTTTGGGGGGATTTTGGGGGTGGTTGGGGCATTTTGGGGGGATTTTGGGGGGACTTTGTTTTTGAGAGGCTTTTAGATGAAATTATTTGTTTTTTGAATAAAATTACAAGATTTTGGTGCGCGTTACAAAAGAAAATTTTTTTTTGAGAAATTTTGGGGTTTTTTGGGGGGGGATTCATTAAAATCCCAAAATCATCCCCAAAATTCCAATAAAACCCCCAAAAAAATCCCAATACAACCCCAGAGAATCCCACCAAATCCCCATAAAGCCCCCGCAAAATCCAAAAAAAACACCCCAAAGTTTCAGTAACATCCCCAAAACCCCCCCGAAGCCCCCAGACTCACTGGGGGCCGTCCTGGATCAGGGGGGGCACGGGCCGGTGGAACAGGAGCCACTTCAGGGGGCCCTGGAAGCTTTTTGGGGAGGGGGCACGGTGGGAGACCCCCCCAAAACTGGGGGGAGCCCCTGCTGTGCCACCTCTCCTTAAAATCCCGGTTCAGGGGGGGCTGAGACCCCCACAGGAGCCCCAAAATCCCCCCCAGGACCCCTTGAGAGTTCCCAGACCCCTTCCCAAATCCCCCCCAGATCCCCCAGGACCCCCAAATCCCCCCCAGGACCCCCAAAATCCCCCTCAGGACACCCTGAGAGCTCCCCACCCCCCCGACCCCTCCCCAAAGCCCCCCCAGGACCCCTCCCTGATCCCTTCCCAAGACCCCCCCCCAAGGACCCTCCCCAAAACCCCCCAGGACTATTCCAAGACCCCCCGGACCCCTCCCCAAAATACCCCAGAACCCTCCTTGGACCCCTCCCAACCCCCCTCCAGACCCCTTCCCAGACCCCCCCAACACCCCCAAGGACCCCTCCCAACCCCCCCAGGACCCTTTCACGACCCCGCCCCCATGACCCCCCTTCCCCCACCTGTCCCTGCGCCGCTTCAGCAGCTCCCGGAGGCCTCCGTCCTCTCCCAGCGCCTCCCCCGCTCTCTCCAGCGCCTCCCGCAGAACCCGCCCGAGCCCGGGGGGGGTCCCGGGGGTCCCGGGGAGCGGCGGGGGAGGGGGCGCGGCCGGGGGGGTAGGGGGCGCCCGCTCCATGCCCGACCCCGGGGTCAGGGGGCGCCGCTTCCGTTTCGCCTCTGATTGGCTGGAGCCGCGCGGAGGAGGCGGGCGCTGCTGAGGGGAGTCGCGCGGCGATTGGTTGGATTGGGAAGGCGCGGCGCGGTGATTGGTCGGTTCGGGTGGGGGCGCGTTGCTATTGGCTGGGAGGGGCCCGCGCACGCGGCTGAGGCGGTAGCGGGAGAGCGTGAGGGGAGAGCGTCTGAGGAGGGAACTGAGGTGGGTTTGGGAGGAATGAGGGGGTTTGAGAGGGGTCTGAGGTGTCTGAGGTGGGTTTGGGGAGGTTTTGGGGGTTTGGGGAGGTTTTGGGGGGAAATGGGGAGGTTTGAGACGGGTGTGAGGAGGTTTGGGGGGAAATGGGGGGAAATTGGGTTTGAGGGGGGTTTGGGAGGGAAATGGGGTTTGGGGGGAAATGGGGGGTTTGAAGGGAATTGAGGGGTCTGAGGTGGGTTTGGGGAGCCTTTGGGGGGAAATGGGGGGGGTTTGAGAAGGGCCTGAGGTGGGTTCGGGGGGATTTGTGGGGGGTTTGGTGGGGATTGAGGGGTCTCGGGGGGGTCTCAGGTGGGTCTGAGGGGGTTTGTGGGGGGCCTCAGGTGGATCTGAGGGGGGGGTCTCAGAGGGATTAGGGGGGTCTGGGGGAACCTGAGGGTGACAGGGGGTTCAGGTGGGTCTGGGTGCTCCCCTGAAGCCTCCCCCGTGCCCAGGCAGGGGTCGCGGCCATGGCGGTGCAGGACCCCCGCCCCAACCACACCATCTACATCAACAACCTCAACGAGAAAATCAAGAAGGACGGTGAGGGGGGCTGGGGGCTGTGTTTGTCTGTGTGTTTCGCTGTCTGTCCGTCCCATTATTATTGTCTGCGTGTCCCCGGGGCTGGGGGCAGCGTCTGTCTGTCTCCACTCCGCTGTCCCTCTGTCTTTATGTTCCTCTGTCCCCATGATTACTGAGCTATCCGTCTGTCTCTCTGTCCCCGTGTCCCTATGCTGATCGAGCTGTCCGTCTGTCTGTCCGCAGAGCTGAAGAAGTCCCTGTACGCCATTTTCTCACAGTTTGGGCAGATTTTGGACATTCTAGTGTCGCGCAGCCTCCGCATGCGGGGCCAGGCCTTCGTCATCTTCAAGGAGATGAGCAGCGCCACCAACGCCCTGCGGTCCATGCAGGGCTTCCCCTTCTACGATAAACCCATGGTGAGATGGGAATTTGGGGGAAAATCCCGGGATTTTGGGAAAAACCCCTGAAATTCCAGGGAAAACCACCAAAACCTGGGCTCAAACGTCTCCAAAATCCAACCAGGAATCCCTCCAAATTCACCTTGAACGTCCCAAAGCTTCCCCTTCTGCCCCAAACCCATGGTGAGACAGAGATTTGGGGCAAAATTCTGGGACTTTGGGAAAAAATCCTGGAATTTAGGGAAAAACCCCTGAAATTCTGGGGAAAAATGCCAAAATCAGGCCTCAAATATCCCCAAAATCCAACCAAAAAATCCCCAAATCCCTCTTGGAAACCCCCAAAACCCCCCAAATCCCCTCCCACAGCGGATCCAGTATGCCAAGTCGGACTCGGACATCATCGCCAAGATGAAGGGAACGTTTGTGGAGCGGGAGCGGGATCGGGACCGGGACCGGGAGCGCAAGCGGGACAAGCGCAAACCCAAGGGCAGCGACGCCCCCGGCCCCAAAAAGAGCGGGGCCGGGAGCCAGGCGGGCCAGGGGGCCGTGCCTGTGAGTATCGGGATTGGGGATTGGATCAATTATGGGATTGGGGATTGGGGATTGGGTTGGGATCCATTATGGGATTTGGGATCGGGATTGGGATTTGGGATTGGTTTTGGGATTGGGGATTTGGGACTGAGATTGGGGATTTAGAATTGGGGACTGGGATTGGGATTTGGAATGGGGATTGGGGATTTGGGACTGGGACTGGGATTGGGATTGGGGATTGGGATTTGGAGTGGATTTGGGATGGGGATTGAGATCAGGATTGGGATTTGGTATGGGGATTTGGGACTGAAATTGGGGAATTGGGATTTGGGATGGGTATTGGGATTGGAGATTTGGGATGGGGATTGGGATTTGGGATGGGGATTGGGATTGGGGATTTAGGGTTGTGATAGGGATTTGGGATTTGGGGTGGATTTGGGGCCAGGATCACTGCTCTGTGTTCAGGGATGTTTGGGGGTCTTGCAGGGCCTGGCCCCGTTGGCGCAGGCGCCGCGGCTGCTGCCGCACCTGGGGGCGACCCCGCCCTACATCCCCCCCCCAGGAATGATCCCCCCGCCCGGAATGGCCCCGAGCGCCGGAATCCCGCCAGGAATGGCCCCGCAGGCCGGGCTGGCCCCAATGGCCGCCCCACAGCCCGTGAGTCACCCCACAGCGGGGTTATGGGGGGTTTAATGGGGGATCTATGGGGTTTAATCCCCCAGGAATGGCCCCACAGCCTGTGAGTCACCCCACAGCCAGGTTTCATAGGGTTTGTGGGGTATTTATTTGGTTTAATGGGGTTTAATCCCGCCGGGAATGGCCCCACAGGCCACGAGTCACCCAACAGCAGGGTTATGGGGGGTTTAATGGGGAATTTATGGGGTTTAATCCCACCGGAAATGGCCCCACAGGCCGGGCTGGCCCCCATGGCTGCCCCACAGCCCGCGAGTCACCCCACAGCGGAGTTACGGGGGATCTATGGGGGATTTATGGGGTTTAATCCCGCCATTAATGGCCCCACGGCCCGCGAGTCACCCCACTGCAGGGTTATGGGATTTATGTGGGGTTTAATGGGATTTATGGGGTTTAATGGGGTTTAATCCCCTGGGAATGGACCTGCAGCCTGAAAAACCCTATAGTAGGATTATGGGGGATTTGTGGGGCTTTAATGGGGTTCAGTGGGGGCTTATGGGGGTTTAATGGGATTTTATGGGGGCTTTAATGGGGTTTTGTGGTGGTTTTAATGGGATTTTCTGGGTGGGGTTTTAATGGGGTTTTATTCAGACGTTATGGGATTTTATAGGCCTTTTTGGGCTTTTAATGGGATTTAATGGGGTTTTGTGGGATTTGGGTTAGGGAGCAATTCCTGACACAACCCCTGAGTTGGGATTTAGGGAATAATATGGGGAATTGTGAGGATTTAATTGTGATTTTGTGTAGATTTCTTGGAGATTTTCAGGGGCATCTTTTGAGGGATTTCTTGGTGGGATTTGGGGGATTTTGAGGGATTTTTGGGGGATTATCTGGGCAATTTCTGTGGGGATATTTTGGGGGGTTTTGGTGGGATTTTTGCGAAGAGATTTTTATTGCATTTTGATTGAATTTTGGGGGAATTTTTGTGGGTTCTTCCAGGGTTTTTTTTTTTATTTCAGGCCAATTTCAGTGGTTTCTTCTCAGATTTTTGTGCAGATTTTGGAGTTTTTTTGGGGGGGGGGGATTTTCGTGGGACTTTTGGGGTAGTTTTTGTGTTTCTTTTCAGGATTTCTCTGAGGTTTTGGGCAAATTTTTGTGGGTTTTTTTGGGATTTTGGTGGGGTATTGGGGCGATCCTGGTGGGATTTTTTTCCAACACCTTTGCAAGATTTTGGGGCTGAGTTTTTGTGGGTTTTTTTGAGATTTTGATGGGATTTGGGGCAGATGTTTTGGTGTGTACCTAGTGTGACTTTGGGCTGATTTGGGGCTTGTTTAGGACAGATTTTGGAGCAGATTTGGGGCCGATTCATCTCAGTTTTGGGGCTGATTTAGGGATTTGGGGCTGATTTTGGAGCAAATTTGGGGCAGTTTGGGGCTCATCTAGGGCTTTTTTGGGGCTGGATTTAGGGGCTTATTTTGGGCAGCTTTGGGGCCGATTTGGGGCACTTCTGGAGGTGATTTAGGGCAGATTTTGGGCAGTTTTGGGGCACATTTTAAATGATTTGAGGCACATTTTGGGCTGATTTTGGGGTCCCCCTCCCCACAGCTTTCGGAGAACCCCCCGAACCACATCCTGTTCCTGACCAACCTCCCCGAGGAGACCAACGAGCTGATGCTCTCCATGCTCTTCAACCAGTGAGAGCCGGGAATCTGGGAATTCCGGGAGGGGCCGGGCCATTCTCCGCTTGGGGGGGGCTCGGGGCTGGGTTTTTTGGGGAAAACATCGGGATTTGGGGGTGGGAATTTCTGGATTTTTTGAGGCGTTGGGTTTTTGGGTTTTTTTTCGGGAATGCCTCTGCAGCATTTGGGGAAAGTCTCCTGATTTTAGGGAGCACTTCAGGATTTTTTTTGAGAAAAAAAAATTGGATTGCAGGAGGGAGGTGTTATTGGGGAAAGTTTCTGGGTTTTGGGGAACGGTTCTGGATTTTTGGGGGAACATTTGTGGATTTTTGGGGGAAAGTTCCTTGATTTTGGAGAATGTTTCAGGATTTTGGGGGGAAAGATTCTCAGTTTTGGGGGGAAATGTTTATGAATCTTCTGGAAAAATTTCCTCGTTTTTTGAGAGTGTTCCCAGATTTCTGGAGGGAACAGTTCTGGATTTTTTTGAGAACATTTCTGAATTTTGGGAGGGTAATTCCCAGATTTTTGGGAGAACATTCCCAGGTTTTTGAAGGAACATTTCCAGATGTTTTGGGGAGCATTCCCAGGTTTTTTAGGGGATATTCCCAAATTTTCAGGGAAGATTCCCAGATTTTTGGGGGGATCATTCCCAGATTTTTGGGAGGAACATTCCTGAGTTTTTTGAGGAAACATTCCCAGATTTTTGAGGGAACAATCTTGGATTTTTGGGGGAACATTCCTAGATTTCTTTTGGAGAACGTTCCCAGGTCTTTTAAGGAAACACTCCCCAGTGTTTTTGGGGCCCATTCCCGTATTTCCAGGGCGCATTCCCGTGTTTCCGGGGACCATTCCCGTATTTTTGCGACCATTCCCGTATTTTTGCGACCATTCCCGTATTTTTGGGGTCCATTCCCGTATTTTTGGTGCCAATCCCGCTGCCCTTCCCAGGTTCCCGGGGTTCAAGGAGGTTCGCCTGGTTCCGGGCCGCCACGACATCGCCTTTGTCGAGTTTGACACGGAGGTGCAGGCGGGCGCTGCCCGCGAGGCCCTGCAGGGCTTCAAGATCACCCAGAGCAACGCCATGAAGATCTCCTTTGCCAAAAAGTGATCTCCAGCCCCCGAAATCCCGGGAAAACACCCCCGATTCCCGACAAAAGGGGCACGGGATACCCCAAAACCCAAAAAAATGTCTCAAAACCTCCTTAAATACCCTGAAACTGCCCAAAAATGCCCCGAATGACTTCAAGTCACCCCAAAATCCCTTCAAAGTGCCCTAAAATCCCTCCAAACCACCCCAAAATCGTTTCAAAACACCCTAAAGTCCATCCAAACCACCCCAAAATCCCCTAGAGACGTCCTAGAGTCGTTTCCAAACCACCCGAAAATCCCTCAAAACCACCCCTAAGTAGCCTATATCTGCCCCAAAACATTTCAAACCCCTCCAACCACCCCAAAATCCCTTCAAAATGCCCTAAAATCCCTCCAAACTACCCCCAAATCCCTCAAAACTGCCCCTAAATATCCTAAAACTGCCCCAAAGCCCCCAAATGTTAGAGAATTGTCCCAGATCCCACAAAAATCCAACAAATACCAGGTAAGTTCAGCCCAAATCCTCTTTTTTTATCCCAAATGCTCTTTTTTATAATCCCAAATCCTTTTTTCTTTCCGCAAATCCTCTTTTTCTCAACCACAAAACCTCTTTCCACCCCAAATCTCCTTTTTTGACCCAAAATCCTTCTTTTCCTACCCCAAATTCTCCATTTTTCACCTCAATTCCCCTTTTCTCACCCAAAAACCTCTTTCCTCACCTCTAATCTTTCTTTTTCTACCCCAAAATCCCTTTTTCCATCACCAATCCCCTTTTTCCACCCAGATCCCGTTTTTCCACCGAAGTCCTGACCCCAAATGCTCAATCCCCGCCTTAAGTCCCCCTTCACCCAAATCTCCTTTCCCGTCCCAAATCCTTTTTTCACCCCAAATCCCATTTACTCCCCCAAATCCCATTTCCCAGCCCGTCCCAAGGGATTTTTGGGATTTTCCCAAGGAATTTTTGGTGTTTCCCGAGGGATTTTTGGGGTTCCCAAGAGGTTTTCGGGGTTTTTCCCAGCATTGTACCCAGGGTCTCTGCAGACATTGCACCTGGAGCTGACCCCACCCCAAATCAACCCCAAATAATCCCCAAGTCCCAGTTCCCAGCCCCTCACAAGGGATTTTTGGGGTTTCCCTGAGAGGTTTTTGGGGCTTTTCCCAGCATTGTACCCAGGGTCTCTACAGACATTGCACCTGGAGCTGCCCCTGCCCCAAATAAACCCCAAATTAACCCCACTGCGCCCCCCAGGACTGGAGTGGGTTTTTGGGGGGGAAGGATTTGGGGTCTGGGGTATTTGACCCCAAAGTTTGTGTGATCGGGGATATTTGACCCCAAAATTTGGGAATTTTGGGGGTTGACCCCAGAATTTGGGGGATTTAAACCCCAAGTCCGTGGGATCAGGGGGGTTTGACCCAAGAATTTGGGATTTTGGGGGGTTTTGACCCCAAACTTTAGGAATTGGGTGTGTTTGACACCCCAGGATTTGGGATGTGGGGGAGTTTAACCCCAAAGTTTGGGATCAGGGGGATTTGACCCCAGAATTTATGATTGGGGGGTGGGGAGGTGTTGACCCCAAACTTCAGGATCAGGGGGATTTGACCGCAGGATTTGAGGGGGTTTTGACCCCAAAGTTTAGGAACTGGGGGATTTTGACCCCAGAATTTGGGGATTTGGGAGGTTTAACCCCTAAGTTTGGGATCAGGGTCGTCGGACACCCTGAACATTCCAAACCCCAGGGATTGGGGTTTGATCGAGGTTCGGGAGGGAACAGTGGATTTGAAACATTTGGGGTGTCCAAATGCCCTGATACCAAACTTTGGGGTCAACCTCCCCCTAATTCCCAAACCCTGGGGTCAAAAAGCCCCAAATCCCAAACCCTGGGGATAAAACACCCCCAATTCCTAAAGTTTGGGGTTAACCTCCCCAAGTCTCCAAACGCTGAGCTCAAAAACCTCAATCCCCGAACCCTGGGGTATCAAAAACCCCAAATCCCCAAAGCTTAGGATCAAACCACCCCAATCCTGGGGGTCAAAGGTCAGGGGTCAAAATTCGGGGAGGGATTTCTGGGACCTGCCCCGCTTTTCTTGTTGCAGCAGAGCTCCTTTTTGGGAGGGGGTCTAGTCCTAGAAGGGCTTCCAATAAAGCAGGGTGCTGCTGTCCAGGGCAGTTGGAGTTGTTCTGTGCCTTCTTTGGGGGTGAGGAGCAAAGGCTGAGGGGGACGGGGTGGGCACTGGGGGGCTCCCGTGTCCCTTGGGGCACGCCGAGGTCCCCGGCAGAGGGAGGCAGGCGCTGCGCTGGAGGAGCAAGGTGAGTGGGGAATGGGGAGGGCTCGTGCCGGGTACCCTTGCCCAGAGGGGACCCCGAGCTGCCAGGAAATTCCCTGGGAGGGCTGGATGCAGAATCCAAAAACCTGTGGACTTGTTCTGTATCCTGCTGGGTGCTGAGCGGTGCTGAGGTTCTAGATCGCCCTGTGAGTCCTGAGGCTCTTCCAGAAGGTGCTGGATCCATCCCAAGGGTGCTGAGGCTCTTCCAGAAGGTGCTGGATCCATCCCGAGGGTGCTGAGCGCCTTCCAGAAGGTGCTGGATCCATCCCGAGGCTGCTGAGCGCCTTTTAGGAGGTGCTGGATCTGTCCCGAGGGTACTGAGCGCCATTTAGAAGGTGCCGGATTCGTTTTGAGGGTTCTGAGGGTTCTGAGGCTTTTCCAGAAGGTGCTGGATCCGTCCCGAGGGTGCTGAGTGCCTTTCCGAAGGTGCTGAGCTCATTCCAGAAGGTGCTGGATTTGTTTTGAGGCAGCCCCAGGTGTGAGGTTGATGAGGAGCGGGTGGGTCCTGCCCGGGGCTGTTTTAGGGGGAGGGTTTCCCTCAGTTCGCTTGGGCACGGAGCAGCTGGAGAAGAGGGGTTTATGGTGGGCTCCCCGGGGGTGTCTCATGGAACGATACCGGGAACATCTTGTAGGGTCTGGGAGAGCAGCTGGATGCACTTGGCTGTGGGTGCGGAGGAGCCTGGCGAGCCCGCGATCCCGGCTCTGCCCTAGAGACAAGATACTTCTCTGTAAGAGAGACACAATGTATCGCTGCCAGGGATCTTTGCGTTAGATATGTTAAACTGCAGTGCCCCATTGGTGTTCCTCCCTGCTGTCCCACCCCGATACAGGTATCTCGGGCTTCCCCCCGCCCCTCTCCTCTCCTATAAATATCCCGGGTTTTCCCCTTTTCGGTAGTTTAGCTGTTGCCGGCACCCTTCACCAAAGCTCTGCCTGAATAAAGGTTTGTACTTAGCTAAACGCTGGACCAGCTTTCTCGTCCGTGCTTCCCGTGTCGCCTGCCCGCCACCGCTGAGCTGAAATCACTCGAGACCGTCTGAAGCTGCTCACACGCGCTTCGGCCCAGTCCTTTTCAGGGCTGCCTCTAGAGAAGTCGCGGTGCTCCGGGCTTTCCGTCGCTGCGGCAACTGGACACGGAGCATTGCTTCAAGGAGGTGCCGAGGGACAAAGCTTTGTGTCTGGAAGCAGCATCTGAGCAGGTGAGCCAGCGTGGGTTCGCAGGGGGGACTTTTCTCCTTTTCCTTTTTGATTTCCTCTTGCCAGGGAGCTACAGAGCCGTGCGGAGGCGAGGCGAGCTCTGCCGGGCCGGCAGGCGGGAGCCGCGGCGCGGAGCTGTGTCCATCCCGTCCGCTCCGGGCGCGGGGCTCGGGCACCGCGGGGGTCCCTTCGGGCCGGTTCCGGTGCCGCTGGGCGGGCCGGGCTCTCCCGGGGCCGGGGCCGCCCCCGCCCGCCGGAGGAGCCGCTTTCCTGCCGGGAGCCGCGCTCCGTCCGGGGCCGGGAGCGCGGGGCCGCCCCCGGGTGCCGAGTGCCGCCGCTGCCGGGGCTCGCGTGGCTCTCCCGGTCCCCCCGCACCTGGAGCGGCGCCAGCCCGGGAGCGAGTCCCGGCGAGGGCCGCTGGCGCACACCTGTGGCTCGTCAGCTGCAGAGTGCCCTGGCCAAAGCCGCTGGGAGGCGGGGAGGGGGAAAAGCCCGACCTTCCGGCCTTTTTGTCTCGGGGCTTTGTCGGTGTTGCTCTTTAGCCGAGCCGCGCCTTTAAATAACGATGTGACGCTTTCTAGAAACTGTGTCCAATACCTTTTGCACCCTCACGTGAGGGCTTCGAGCTCAGGTTTTTCCATTGCCGAGTTAACTGCAGGTCCAAGCTGGCAGCGTCCCGTGCATCTGGTGTGCATGAATCTGTTTGTGATGTTCATTTCCTCTGGATGCAGAGTTGGGCTTGTTGGGCAGACCGTATTTCTCACACCTCGAGGCTTGTTAACCCTTGTACACGATTTTCTGGAGACGCGGGCTGGGGGAGAACTTTGTCTTGCTGCTGTACTAGGGAATGGAATGCAGGGGGTCCCCGCAATATCCCCGTGGAAGCTGGAATGTCTGAGGAAATGGATGCGACAATTCTCGGGGCTGAACCTGGCTCCCAGCGCTCTGCAGCGTAGGACGCGAGAGAGCAGGGCCGAGGGACAGCGGGGTAGGAGCGGCGAGGTGCTTCGTGCTCTGGGTTTGGTGTCGCTGATGTTTCCAGAGCCAGAGCAGGTTGATTTGGTTCTGGTGCACTGGAACGGGATCCAAACCTTGGAAAGGTTTGAGACCAATGGGGAGGAATTGTTTTAAAATGAATGTGTTTCTTAATAGAGGGAAGGTTTCAGTCCGTTTTTTAATAGATTTTAAGGGAAATTTTTTTGGGGAAAAGTGAAAACAAATGTTTATTTTAATAAGTAGGGCGTAGGAAAAAGGATGAATAACGTTAGACAATTTCTTTGTTGTGGAGTAAAGATCAGGAGATTTAGAAGGTTGGTTTGGTTTTTTTTTTTCCACGTGTGGCTGTGATGTGGTGTGGGTCTTTTTGAGCCGTGGGGTGTTTTGGTGGTAGCTTGGGTTTTGGGATTGGAGTAAAGTTGAACAGTTTTAGAAGAAGAAGTTACTATGGTTTTGGCAATTATTTTGTATTCACTAATCAATGAGAAGTTATTTTTAAAAAAGTAAAAAATGGATTTTTTTGTTGTCTGTGTTAAACAATAGAGTTGAGAGAGAATTTGGGGTAAGCTGTATTAGTATTGTATACAGATGGTGTGTTCAAATAATTTTTTTCTTTTATAGTTTTGAAGTTACAGAATTTATGTTTGGGCATAAAGCAGATGATGGGGATATAATATAATGTAATTTTAGAACATTTTATTCTTTATTGTATGTATTTGGCTTAATGGTCAAATTAATGTTTTTTAATTTTAGATACACTTTTATAGAGATAGAGGTAAATATAAATAGTGGTAGTAATATTTAGTAAGCAGAGGTATTTATATGTGGTTTTTATTCAATATTAGGGTTTTTTTTGGTGGTACACTGTGTTGTTTGATTTTTTTTTGTGTTGTATACTAGGTGAAATTTGGTTTTTGAATAAAGATGATTTTATGAATAGGTTGGTTTGTCTTTTAGGTAGAATGAATTAAAATAGATTTTGATATCGATCAGTGGGTTTTGTTTATTCTATGTAGGGGTTCAGATTGGGTAGGGTTTGTTTGGTTAGCTGAGTTTTGGGTGTTAATTAGGTGGCTTTTGTTAGATGCAGTTTTTAATTTTTGAAAGTTTTTTATTGAGTGGTTTTAAGGTGATTTTTAGTAATTGATGGTATAATTTTATTTTGTTTGTAGTTGGTGTATAATAATGTATATGTTCTATTTATTTAACATTGTGCTTTTTAGTTTAGGTGTTGATAAGTTTGGATTCCTTTCTGTTGTGGTGTTTCTTAGTTTCATTTCTGGGGACACAGGCATTTATATGGTGGCTTTTTATAGGTATATGTTTGAGGGTGATGTTTTTTGACTTTTTAGTAGTTTAGATTTTTTTTTTTGTTTTTAATTAGTTATTAAACATTTTTATAGAGTCTTGGTAATTATTTAGGTATTACTATAAGTGTAGAGCTTTGGGGTTTTTTGACGAATGTTTAGGGTTAGTCGAATGGTTTTGAGTTCAGTGACTTGGTTTGATTATTTTTTAATAGTTGGTGTGATTTGGTGTGTGGAGTTCAATAGGGTTGCTTTTTATTTGCATTTAACTTTTCTGATGTGATAAGAACTGTTAGTGAATGAGCATAGCGTCTGTTTTTGCTGGTAGTCGGTTGTACGGTGTGGGTTTTGTTTGTGTTACCTGTTTTGGGTTTTTTTGTTAGTGAGATTAAAGTTTTTATTTTGGGGTTAATTTGTGATTATTTTAAAGATTTTAGGGTAATTTAGATTTTTGATTGGGGGTGCTGTGATGAGAGTACTTTATTTGTTTTATGTGGTATTGGTGGTGTGGATAGAGGGAATATTTGTTTTGAAAATTTTAGTATTGTTAGTTGAAGTGTTAGGATGAGTTGTGTTTCAGTGTTGAATCTTTTTGAGGGGGCTCAGATTTTTTCTAGGTTAAGATTTTTTTCCCTTGGTTGGTGGAGGTATTGTGATTTTATTGATGATATTGGTGGGAATTTGATGCTGTTTGTTTTTTGGTTATTTTATTTTTAGGAATGTGATTTTTGTAGTAGGCCTGGGAGAATTCACTTTATTTCAAAACATACTAATTTAATGATGTAAAGGTTTCCATTTTAACTCCTCAGTGTCTTAGATTTTTTTTTCTTATTTAGTTTTTCCAGAATTTATTGATAATTTAGCAATCAAGCAGGGATGGCACCCCGTTCTTGAAAACATGGCTATGGAAAAACCTGTGTCTAACAACACGTACCTGACGGAGGGCAACAATTTTGCCGTTATTACAGGGTCAAATACGAGTGGCAAATCAACGTTGGCATGGATGTGCCGGAGGAGAGGAGTTTCTGGTGGGCTCCCAGTGGCATCTGATGGAGTGACGGTGAGAGCATCTCATAGGGTCTGGGGGAGCACCTGGATGCACTTGGATGGGGAGCACCGCTTAAAGGAGGTGGTGAGGGACAAAGCTTTTTGCCAGGAAGCAGCACCTGAACAGCTGAGCCACTGTGGATTTGCAGGGGTGATCTTTCTCCTTTTCCCTTTTGATTTCACTTTGGCAGTCCCTCCCCGGTGCCCTCAATCTGTCACAAGAATTCCAAGAAAAAAAAAGGCTGAGGAAACAGTGAAAAGAAGGGGTATAGGTAAGGTGGAGTTCAGGTGTACCCCACCCCAAACCCTAAACAGCAGCCCTAACAGCGCTCCCGTTTCCCTGAGGCAGCTGCAGGCAGGAACCCTAAAGCAGCAGAGTGCCAGAACCCCTGGTACTGCAGACAGTACCCCTGGTGCTAGGGTCAGCCAGGAGATAGTGGGGGGACGATCCATAGGGTTGGGGAAACAGGGGGTTTCCCGCCCCGCCCCACCCTGGGCTCTCGGTCCCTCCGCAGCCGGGGATTGCTCCCACCCCTCCTCGAGGCGGCGGTTGGCAGGGCTTCGTGCCTAGCCTCCGCAAAGAGTTCGGCTCTGTCAGCCTCTGCCCTGTCTCAGGGCCAAACTTAGGTAGGGTAGGGAGCAACTGTGGATTGCCTGGTCCGGGCTAATGGACATCTCTTGGGGCCTATGGATAAGGAGCATCCCCGGTTGCAAGCGTAGGGTTCTAACTAAGTTTGTAGGGTTCAGTGCGGGAGCTTGGCAGTGACACAGAGAGGCTGAGGGAGGGCTTCAGAGGTCGAGGGCTCGAGGGCTGGAGACAAACAGTGAAAATAAAAAGGGTACAGGTTGGGATATAAGGTAGAGTACAGGACTATTCAAACCCTAAACAGCAGCCCTAACTGCGCTCCCATTTCCCTGAGACAGCTGCAGGCAGGAACCCTAAAGCAGCAGAGTGCCAGAACCCCTGGTACTGCAGACAGTACCCCTGGTGCTAGGGTCAGCCAGGAAGAGATAGTGGGTGCTAGGGCCTACTGCTGTCATATAAGATGGGGTTTCCATCCTTGGGGTACCCTGGGCTCCCTGTCCCTCACTGACTGGAGAGTCTTCCTCCCCTCCTTGAGGAGGTGGTAATTTGGCTGTGTCAGCCAATACAGCTGTGAAGCAAGCCTCTGCCTCCCTGTGGGGTGAAGTCTGCAGCCCATGAACCTGGGCATTCTCTAGAGAAGGTAAGTGCTGGGTTTTCACAGATGTGCCGCTAAGATCCTGCATTGATATTTGGTCTTCTAGATTGTAGCTGACCAGGAGACGACATCCTGGCGATGGCAGGAACTTCCCGGATAGCGCAGCGGCCTTCCAGGGTGTCCTCGTGTGGATCCTCCCCGCCAGGCATCCGAGAGCTAAGTCAAAGGCTACAAATTGCAGAGGGGCTAAAAGCGGGGTGCCGGGTCGGGACTCTGGACCTGGGATTTTTGAGTCAGCTTTGGGGACGGGGAGGTCCAGGCTGTGGTCCCTTAGGCCACGTGAAGGGAGAGCCTCACATTTGTTCACAGTGCTGAGGTGTGCAGGACAGAGCAGTCCCGGGGCGTGTCCCATCACTTGTCCATCGTGCCTTCTGTGTCTTTTGTGCCTCTCCTGTTGTATGTGCCTCGCCTTATCTCTTCTGGGGGCTTACCAGAAACCCCGGCATCACTCCTCGCATCTCTGATCTCTGGGCTCCTCAGCCCGACACCATCGAAGCTTTGCCTCGGGAGCTCTCAGAGGCCTTGGAATCGTGTCTCTCTTTTAAAAGCATCCGATCGGATGTCTTTTAGAGGTCTTGTTCCGTGCTGTGTCGACAGCCGTGCGCCGCGAGGATCCATTGTTGCGGCTTAGGTCTTGAAGAAACGCAGAGATAGGTAGGGGGCTGTGGCCCTCAGATTCTCGGGCATCCGTCTTGGCAGTTGCTGGAGTTTGTCATTCCGTCAGCATCTTCTTCCTCCCGGGTTCTGCGAGCTTCATCAGCTCGCCTTCATTCTCACCCGGCTCATCTCATTCCGCGTTCTCTCGGTCCTTGCGGCCGTTCTTGTGGCCCAGAGTTTTGTCTCCCCGTTGTGTCCCCTCGTCTGTTGTCTTGTGTGTCACGGGTGTCTGGGTGTAGTTGTCCCGGAGCTGCTCTGTCCTGCTGCCCAGCCTGGGTGTAGGTGTAAAAGGCCAAGTCCCAGGCCCCTGTAATTTGAAATTTGTCATGTAGGGTGTAGTTGGAGTCTAGAGGGTATTCCTAGATTGACACAAGATGTCTGGAGCTGTGAAGTTACTCTGCAGCACTTTGACTTTTGTCCCAGCTTTCTTTCAGATGCGGACGGATGAAATCGGTGGCAGAGCGCCCCATCCAGGGTAAGGGGGTTCCCCCGAGAAGGTAAGTCAATGTTTGTCTTTGCAGGGCAACTGGAACCGGTCACTGTGTGACAGGTCTCCTCTTTGTCTTTATTCTTAGGAAGTGAAGCCAGCTGGCAGCAGTCAAGGTGAAGTGGACAAGGTGAGCATTGACCAGTGGAGGGAAGCTGTTGTTCTTGCTGGGCTCTCAGTTTCTGCTGCCAATGCCAAGCGTCCCATCTTGTTTGCGTGCTTTAGGCGGTCCAGTCGCGTTTCGCTGAGACGTCCTTGCCAACCGGCCGGCACAGCTGCTTCACCGCTCGCGTGAGCCCTGCGGAAGCGTTATGGAACCGTGTGACGGAGCCTTTTCCACGTAAAGGGGCCGTGTGGGTGGCCTTCAGGAAGGGGCCGAGGGGTTGCCGTGAGTTGGGGATGTTGGGAGGAGGAGCGAGGGTCCCGTTGAGTTTCAGCAATGCCGCATCACTTTGTCTTCTCTTAACTCAGGCACGCCCTGCGATGACGGCGTCCGGCTCCCGGCGTGGCCGAAGCGCGCGGCCTCAGGACGTGGCCGTTCGCAGGAGACCGTGAGTAGCGGAATTGTTGGGTTTTGGCTGATGCCCTGCAAAGATCAGCCTCTGATTTTGTGTTTTATTTCTTGTAGCTGACTGAGAGACGGCAGCCTGGTGATGGCAGGAACTTCCCAGATGGCGAGGCGCCCTTCCTTGGCGCTCCATGTGGATCCTCCCCGCTGGGCATCCGAGAGCTGAGTCGGAGGCTGCGAATTGCAGAGGGGCTGAAATCGGGGTGCCGGGTCGGGACTCTGGACCTGGGATTATGGAGTCAGCTTTGGGGACGGGGAGGTCCAGGCTGTGGCCCCTTAGGCCACGTGAAGGGAGAGCCTCACATTTGTTCACAGTGCTGAGGTGTGCAGGACAGAGCAGTCCCGGGGCGTGTTGTATCACTTGTCCGTCGTGCCTTCTGTGTCTTTTGTGCCTCTCGTGTTGTACGTGCCTCGCCTTATCTCTTCTGGGGGCGTACCAGAAACCCTGGTGTCACTCCTCGCATCTCTGATCTCTGGGCTCCTCAGCCCGACACCATCGAAGCTTTGCCTCAGGAGCTCTCAGAGGCCTTGGAATCGCGTCTCTCTTTTAAAAGCATCCGATCGGATGTCTTTTAGAGGTCTTGTTCCGAGCTGTGTCGACAGCCGTGCGCCGCGAGGATCCATTGCTGCGGCTTAGGTCTTGAAGAAGCGCAGAGATAGGTAGGGGGCTGTGGCCCTCAGATTCTCGGGCATCCGTCTTGGCAGTTGCTGGAGTTTGTCATTCCATCAGCATCTTCTTCCTCCCGGGTTCTGCGAGCTTCATCAGCTCGCCTTCATTCTCACCCGGCTCATCTCGTTCCGCGTTCTCTCGGTCCTTGCGGCCGTTCTTGTGGCCCTGAGTTTTGTCTCCTCATTGTGTCCCCTCGTCTGTTGTCTTGTGTGTCACGGGTGTCTGGGTGTAGTTGTCCCGGAGCTGCTCTGTCCTGCTGCCCAGCCTGGGTGTAGGTGTAAAAGGCCGAGTCCTAGGCCCCTGTAATTTGAAATTTGTCATGTAGGGTGTAGTTGGAGTCTAGCGGGTGTTCCTAGATTGACACAAGATGTGTGGAGCTGTGAAGTCACCCTGCAGCACTTTGACTTTTGTCTCAGCTTTCTTTCAGATGCGGACGGATGAAATCGGTGGCAGAGCGCCCCATCCAGGGTAAGGGGGTTCCCCCGAGAAGGTAAGTCAATGTTTGTCTTTGCAGGGCAACTGGAACCGGTCACTGTGTTACAGGTCTCCTCTTTGTGTTTATTTTTAGGAAGTGAAGCCAGCTGGCAGCAGTCAAGGCAAAGCGGGCAAGGTGAGCATTGACCAGTGGAGGGAAGCTGTTGTTATCGCTGGGCTCTCAGTTTCTGCTGCCAATGCCAAGCGTCCCATCTTGTTTGCGTGCTTTAGGCGGTCCAGTCACATTTCACTGAGATCCCCTCACCAACCAGCCACCATGCCTGCTTCGCCTCTGCCGTGAGCCCTACGGAAGCATTACGGGACCGTCTGATGATGCCTTGGCCTTTTCCACGTAAAGGGGCCGTGTGGGTGGCCTTCAGGAAGGGGCCGAGGGGTTGCCGTGAGTTGGGGATGTCGGGAGGAGGAGCGAGGGTCCCTTTGAGTTTCAGCAATGCCGCATCACTTTGTCTTCTCTTAACTCAGGCGCGCCCTGCGACGACGGCGTCCGGCTCCCGGCATGGCCGAAGCGCGCGGCCTCAGGATGTGGCCGTGCGCAGGAGACCGTGAGTAGCGGAATTGTTGGGTTTTGGCTGATGCCCTGCAAAGATCAGCCTCTGATTTTGTGTTTTATTTCTTGTAGCTGACCGAGAGACGGCAGCCTGGCGATGGCAGGAACTTCCCGGATGGCGAGGCGCCCTTCCTTGGCGCTTCATGTGGATCCTCCCCACTGGGCATCCGAGAGCTGAGTCGGAGGCTGCAAATTGCAGAGGGGCTGAAATCGGGGTGCCGGGTCGGGACTCTGGACCTGGGGTTATGGAGTCAGCTTTGGGGACGGGGAGGTCCAGGCTGTGGCCCCTTAGGCCACGTGAAGGGAGAGCCTCACATTTGTTCACAGTGCTGAGGTGTGCAGGACAGAGCAGTCCCGGGGCGTGTCCCATCACTTGTCCATCGTGCCTTCTGTGTCTTTTGTGCCTCTCGTGTTGTACGTGCCTCGCCTTATCTCTTCTGGGGGCTTACCAGAAACCCCGGCATCACTCCTCGCATCTCTGATCTCTGGGCTCCTCAGCCCGACGCCATCGAAGCTTTGCCTCAGGATCTCTCAGAGGCCTTGGAATCGCGTCTCTCTTTTAAAAGCATCCGATCGGATGTCTTTTAGAGGTCTTGTTCCGAGCTGTGTCAACAGCCGTGCGCCGCGAGGATCCATTGTTGCGGCTTAGGTCTTGAAGAAGCGCAGAGATAGGTAGGGGGCTGTGGCCCTCAGATTCTCGGGCATCCGTCTTGGCAGTTGCTGGAGTTTGTCATTCCATCAGCATCTTCTTCCTCCCGGGTTCTGCGAGCTTCATCAGCTCGCCTTCATTCTCACCCGGCTCATCTCGTTCCGCGTTCTCTCGGTCCTTGCGGCCGTTCTTGTGGCCCTGAGTTTTGTCTCCTCATTGTGTCCCCTCGTCTGTTGTCTTGTGTGTCACGGGTGTCTGGGTGTAGTTGTCCCGGAGCTGCTCTGTCCTGCTGCCCAGCCTGGGTGTAGGTGTAAAAGGCCGAGTCCTAGGCCCATGTAATTTGAAATTTGTCATGTAGGGTGTAGTTGGAGTCTAGCGGGTGTTCCTAGATTGACACAAGATGTGTGGAGCTGTGAAGTTACCCTTCAGCACTTTGACTTTTGTCTTAGCTTTCTTTCAGATGCGGAAGGATGAAATCGGTGGCAGAGCGCCCCATCCAGGGTAAGGGGGTTCCCGCGAGAAGGTAAGTCAATGTTTGTCTTTGCAGGGCAACTGGAACGGGTCACTGTGTTACAGGTCTCCTCTTTGTCTTTATTTTTAGGAAGTAGAGCCAGCTGGCAGCAGTCAAGGCGAAGTGGGCAAGGTGAGCATTGACCAGTGGAGGGAAGTTGTTGTTATCGCTGGGCTCTCAGTTTCTGGTGCAATGCTAAGCCTCCCATCTTGTTTGTGTGCTTTAGGCGGTCCAGTCGTGTTTCGCTGAGACGTCCTTGCCAACCGGCCGGCACAGCTGCTTCACCGCTCCCGTGAGCCGTGCGGAAGCGTTATGGAACCGTGTGACGGAGCCTTCTCCACGTAAAGGGGCCGTGTGGGTGGCCTTCAGGAAGGGGCCAAGGGGTTGCCGTGAGTTGGGGATGTTGGGAGGAGGAGCGAGGGTCCCGTTGAGTTTCAGCAATGCCGCATCACTTTGTCTTCTCTTAACTCAGGCGCGCCCTGTGATGACGGCGTCCGGCTCCCAGCGTGGCCGAAGCGCGCGGCCTCAGGACGTGGCCGTGCGCAGGAGACCGTGAGTAGCGGAATTGTTGGGTTTTGGCTGATGCCCTGCAAAGATCAGCC
This sequence comes from Poecile atricapillus, assembly GCF_030490865.1. Classification (NCBI taxonomy): domain Eukaryota; kingdom Metazoa; phylum Chordata; class Aves; order Passeriformes; family Paridae; genus Poecile; species Poecile atricapillus. The sequence continues at coordinate 4,513,680 of NC_081279.1, forward strand.
TCTGATTTTGTGTTTTATTTCTTGTAGCTGACCGAGAGACGGCAGCCTGGCGATGGCAGGAACTTCCCAGATGGCGAGGCGGCCTTCCTTGGCGCTCCATGTGGATCCTCCCCGCTGGGCATCCGAGAGCTGAGTCGGAGGCTGCGAATTGCAGAGGGGCTGAAATCGGGGTGCCGGGTCGGGACTCTGGACCTGGGATATTTGAGTCAGCTTTGGGGACAGGGAGGTCCAGGCTGTGGCCCCTTAGGCCACGTGAAGGGAGAGCCTCACATTTGTTCACAGTGCTGAGGTGTGCAGGACGGAGCAGCCCCAGGGCGTGTTGTATCACTTGTCCATCGTGCCTTCTGTGTCTTTTGTGCCTCTCCTGTTGTATGTGCCTCGCCTTATCTCTTCTGGGGGCTTACCAGAAACCCCGGCATCACTCCTCGCATCTCTGATCTCTGGGCTCCTCAGCCCGACACCATCGAAGCTTTGCCTCGGGAGCTCTCAGAGGCCTTGGAATCGCGTCTCTCTTTTAAAAGCATCCGATCGGATGTCTTTTAGAGGTCTTGTTCCGAGCTGTGTCAACAGCCGTGCGCCGCGAGGATCCATTGTTGCGGCTTAGGTCTTGAAGAAGCGCAGAGATAGGTAGGGGGCTGTGGCCCTCAGATTCTCGGGCATCCGTCTTGGCAGTTGCTGGAGTTTGTCATTCCATCAGCATCTTCTTCCTCCCGGGTTCTGCGAGCTTCATCAGCTCGCCTTCATTCTCACCCGGCTCATCTCGTTCCGCGTTCTCTCGGTCCTTGCGGCCGTTCTTGTGGCCCAGAGTTTTGTCTCCCCGTTGTGTCCCCTAGTCTGTTGTCTTGTGTGTCACGGGTGTCTGGGTGTAGTTGTCCCGGAGCTGCTCTGGCCTGCTGCCCAGCCTGGGTGTAGGTGTAAAAGGCCAAGTCCCAGGCCCCTGTAATTTGAAATTTGTCATGTAGGGTGTAGTTGGAGTCTAGCGGGTGTTCCTAGATTGACACAAGATGTGTGGAGCTGTGAAGTTACCCTTCAGCACTTTGACTTTTGTCTCAGCTTTCTTTCAGATGCGGACGGATGAAATCGGTGGCAGAGCGCCCCATCCAGGGTAAGGGGGTTCCCCTGAGAAGGTAAGTCAATGTTTGTCTTTGCAGGGCAACTGGAACCGGTCACTGTGTTACAGGTCTCCTCTTTGTCTTTATTCTTAGGAAGTGAAGCCAGCTGGCAGCAGTCAAGGCGAAGTGGGCAAGGTGAGCATTGACCAGTGGAGGGAAGCTGTTGTTATCGCTGGGCTCTCAGTTTCTGCTGCCAATGCTAAGCCTCCCATCTTGTTTGTGTGCTTTAGGCGGTCCAGTCGCGTTTCGCTGAGACGTCCTCGCCAACCGGCCGGCACAGCTGCTTCACCGCTCCCGTGAGCCCTGCGGAAGCGTTATGGAACCGTGTGATGGAGCCTTCTCCACGTAAAGGGGCCGTGTGGGTGGCCTTCAGGAAGGGGCCGAGGGGTTGCCGTGAGTTGGGGATGTTGGGAGGAGGAGCGAGGGTCCCGTTGAGTTTCAGCAATGCCGCATCACTTTGTCTTCTCTTAACTCAGGCGCGCCCTGTGACGACGGCGTCCAGCTCCCGATGTGGCCGAAGCGCGTGGCCTCAGGACGTGGCCGTTCGCAGGAGACCGTGAGTAGCGGAATTGTTGGGTTTTGGCTGATGCCCTGCAAAGATCAGCCTCTGATTTTGTGTTTTATTTCTTGTAGCTGACCGAGAGACGGCAGCCTGCCGATGGCAGGAACTTCCCAGATGGCGAGGCGCCCTTCCTTGGCGCTCCGTGTGGATCCTCCCCGCTGGGCATCCGAGAGCTGAGTCGGAGGCTGCGAATTGCAGAGGGGCTGAAATCGGGGTGCCGGGTCGGGACTCTGGACCTGGGGTTATGGAGTCAGCTTTGGGGACGGGGAGGTCCAGGCTGTGGCCCCTTAGGCCACGTGAAGGGAGAGCCTCACATTTGTTCACAGTGCTGAGGTGTGCAGGACAGAGCAGTCCCGGGCCGTGTTGTATCACTTGTCCGTCGTGCCTTCTGTGTCTTTTGTGCCTCTCGTGTTGTACGTGCCTTGCCTTATCTCTTCTGGGGGCTTACCAGAAACCCCAGTGTCACTCGTAGCATCTCTGATCTCTGGGCTCCTCAGCCCGACACCATCGAAGCTTTGCCTCGGGAGCTCTCAGAGGCCTTGGAATCGTGTCTCTCTTTTAAAAGCATCCGATCGGATGTCTTTTAGAGGTCTTGTTCCGAGCTGTGTCGACAGCCGTGCGCCGCGAGGATCCATTGTTGCGGCTTAGGTCTTGAAGAAACGCAGAGATAGGTAGGGGGCTGTGGCCCTCAGGTTCTCGGGCATCCGTCTTGGCAGTTGCTGGAGTTTGTCATTCCATCAGCATCTTCTTCCTCCCGGGTTCTGCGAGCTTCATCAGCTCGCCTTCATTCTCACCCGGCTCATCTCGTTCCGCGTTCTCTCGGTCCTTGCGGCCGTTCTTGTGGCCCTGAGTTTTGTCTCCTCATTGTGTCCCCTCGTCTGTTGTCTTGTGTGTCACGGGTGTCTGGGTGTAGTTGTCCCGGAGCTGCTCTGTCCTGCTGCCCAGCCTGGGTGTAGGTGTAAAAGGCCGAGTCCTAGGCCCATGTAATTTGAAATTTGTCATGTAGGGTGTAGTTGGAGTCTAGCGGGTGTTCCTAGATTGACACAAGATGTGTGGAGCTGTGAAGTTACCCTGCAGCACTTTGACTTTTGTCTCAGCTTTCTTTCAGATGCGGACGGATGAAATCGGTGGCAGAGCGCCCCATCCAGGGTAAGGGGGTTCCCGCGAGAAGGTAAGTCAATGTTTGTCTTTGCAGGGCAACTGGAACGGGTCACTGTGTTACAGGTCTCCTCTTTGTCTTTATTCTTAGGAAGTGAAGCCAGCTGGCAGCAGTCAAGGCGAAGTGGGCAAGGTGAGCATTGACCAGTGGAGGGAAGTTGTTGTTATCGCTGGGCTCTCAGTTTCCGGTGCAATGCTAAGCCTCCCATCTTGTTTGTGTGCTTTAGGCGGTCCAGTCGCGTTTCGCTGAGACGTCCTTGCCAACCGGCCGGCACAGCTGCTTCACCGCTCCCGTGAGCCGTGCGGAAGCGTTATGGAACCGTGTGATGGAGCCTTCTCCACGTAAAGGGGCCGTGTGGGTGGCCTTCAGGAAGGGGCCGAGGGGTTGCCGTGAGTTGGGGATGTTGGGAGGAGGAGCGAGGGTCCCGTTGAGTTTCAGCAATGCCGCATCACTTTGTCTTCTCTTAACTCAGGCGCGCCCTGTGACGACGGCGTCCGGCTCCCAGCGTGGCCGAAGCGCGCGTCCTCAGGACGTGGCCGTGCGCAGGAGACCGTGAGTAGCGGAATTGTTGGGTTTTGGCTGATGCCCTGCAAAGATCAGCCTCTGATTTTGTGTTTTATTTCTTGTAGCTGACCGAGAGACGGCAGCCTGGCGATGGCAGGAACTTCCCAGATGGCGAGGCGGCCTTCCTTGGCGCTTCATGTGGATCCTCCCCGCTGGGCATCCGAGAGCTGAGTCGGAGGCTGCAAATTGCAGAGGGGCTGAAATCGGGGTGCCGGGTCGGGACTCTGGACCTGGGATATTTGAGTCAGCTTTGGGGACAGGGAGGTCCAGGCTGTGGCCCCTTAGGCCACGTGAAGGGAGAGCCTCACATTTGTTCACAGTGCTGAGGTGTGCAGGACGGAGCAGCCCCAGGGCGTGTTGTATCACTTGTCCATCGTGCCTTCTGTGTCTTTTGTGCCTCTCCTGTTGTATGTGCCTCGCCTTATCTCTTCTGGGGGCTTACCAGAAACCCTGGTGTCACTCCTCGCATCTCTGATCTCTGGGCTCCTCAGCCCGACACCATCGAAGCTTTGCCTCGGGAGCTCTCAGAGGCCTTGGAATCGCGTCTCTCTTTTAAAAGCATCCGATCGGATGTCTTTTAGAGGTCTTGTTCCGAGCTGTGTCAACAGCCGTGCGCCGCGAGGATCCATTGCTGCGGCTTAGGTCTTGAAGAAACGCAGAGATAGGTAGGGGGCTGTGGCCCTCAGATTCTCGGGCATCCGTCTTGGCAGTTGCTGGAGTTTGTCATTCCATCAGCATCTTCTTCCTCCCGGGTTCTGCGAGCTTCATCAGCTCGCCTTCATTCTCACCCGGCTCATCTCGTTCCGCGTTCTCTCGGTCCTTGCGGCCGTTCTTGTGGCCCAGAGTTTTGTCTCCCCATTGTGTCCCCTCGTCTGTTGTCTTGTGTGTCACGGGTGTCTGGGTGTAGTTGTCCCGGAGCTGCTCTGTCCTGCTGCCCAGCCTGGGTGTAGGTGTAAAAGGCCGAGTCCTAGGCCCCTGTAATTTGAAATTTGTCATGTAGGGTGTAGTTGGAGTCTAGCGGGTGTTCCTAGATGGACACAAGATGTGTGGAGCTGTGAAGTTACCCTTCAGCACTTTGACTTTTGTCTTAGCTTTCTAAGCATTACATTATTTGCTGCCCGATATGGGGTTCAAAAGAGTTAGAAAAACCTATACTAATTACGTTATATTGGTACTTCTGTGTGTTGGGAAAAAGGACTGTGGGATAAAGGACTTTGTAATGGTGTTCCTTAAGTTCATGTCTCTCAGGGTGGAGGCCTTCATGTAGTTCTAGTCTCTGACCTTTTTTTGAGGTTTTATTCTACTTGTCCAGAAATGGATTACTTGTATTTATTTCTATTTTATGGCTATCTATCTATCTTCATTTGTTTATTATAGATGTGTATATTTTCATTTCTATATTATTCATTTAAATGCCATGCCTGTAAGTAAATAAAAAACAAAAAGTCCCTTGGTTTAAATATTTTTCATACCTATTTCTATCATATTGAACTTCTTTTTTTAACACCTAGATATAATACACAACAGATATTAAAATATATTATATTAGCATCTATCCATATGGTTTTCATACTGAATATTCATCTACTTGTCTAGATTTGGATTACGTGTATTTATTTCTTTTTTCTTTCTCTCTAAGTCTCTCTCTATATATATCTATCTAGCTCCCCTATATTTACTTTTACATGTATATATTTATATATTTCTCTTTCTAATGTTCTGCTTTTTGAACTTTGCATTGCTTTCTCTTTGAAACTCTACCCATTCATTCAGCTGACAGGTCAGAATGACAAAAATATAAAGCTCTGGTGAACCCCGAGTGCAGAACGCGCTTGTCTCTCTGGAACTTAGGCACAGAAATTTCTCTTGGTGCATTTTAGTACCTCATGGGTGCACAGATGTGTTTTATACACTCATATTTTACAGGGAAGTAAGAGGTGGAAAAACAAAACCCACTTTCTTAACCCTAAGCCATTTCTGACATAACAAAATCCTAATGACGGCGTGCACAGAGAGGGGGTTTCTTTCCAAGGGAATTTAGAGAGATCAGTTCCTGTTCCTTGCCAATGCCTACCGTAAAAACCAGAAAAACTCCACAGCTTTTTGGGTTCTGCATCCAGCCCTCCCAGGGAATTTCCTGGCAGCTCGGGGTCCCCTCTGGGCAAGGGTACCCGGCACGAGCCCTCCCCATTCCCCGCTCACCTTGCTCCTCCAGCGCAGCGCCTGCCTCCCTCTGCCGGGGACCTCGGCGTGCCCCAAGGGACACGGGAGCCCCCCAGTGCCCACCCCGTCCCCCTCAGCCTTTGCTCCTCACCCCCAAAGAAGGCACAGAACAACTCCAACTGCCCTGGACAGCAGCACCCTGCTTTATTGGAAGCCCTTCTAGGTCTAGACCCCCTCCCAAAAAGGAGCTGTGCTGCAACAAGAAAAGGGGTGCCCTGGCTGCGGGCACTTCTGCACCGCTGTGAGCCCAGAAAAACCCAAAATCACCGGAATTCAACCCAAAAAAATCCTCAAATCCAAAAAAAACCCTGTGAAAATCGGGTAAAATATGAGAAAACTGCAAAAAATCCCATAAAAATCCCGAATTTGGGTGTCAAGCACCACTGCTGCCCCGGCTGCGTGCACTTCTGCACCACCGTGAGTCCAGAAAAACCCAAAATCACCGGAATTTAACCCAAAAAATCCTCAGATCCAAAAAAAACCCTGTGAAAATTGGGTAAAATATGCAAAAACGGCAAAAAATCCCATAAAAATCCTGAGTTTTGGGGGTCAAACACCACTGCTACCCCGGCTGCGGGCACTTCTGCACTGCCGTGAGTCCAGAAAAACCTGAAATCCCAGGAATTTAATCCGAAAGAATCCTCAAATAAAAAAAAAAAAAACAAAAAATCCCATAAAATACGAGAAAACAGCAGAAAATCCCATAAAAATCCTGAATTTTGGGGTCAAACAGCACTGCTACCCTGGCTGCGGGCACTTCTGCACTACTGTGAGTCCAGAAAAACCCAAAATCACCAGAATTTAACCCAAAAATTACCCCAATCCAAAAAAAACCCCGTGAAAATCCCATGAAATACAAAAAAAAAGCAAAAAAACCCTGGAAAAATCCTAAAAAATCTAGAAAAAATCTCATAAAATACAAGAAAATTCTGTAAAAATCCCCAAATCCCCCAAAACTGCCCCAAATCCCCTTCAGGATCTTTGGGAACCTCAATTTGTGCCTTTTAGGGATCAGTTTGGGGGATTTGGGAGGTTTTTTGGAGATTTTTGGTTGTTTTCAGGGTATTTCAGGGTGATTTTGAGTGATTTTGGGTTATTTCAGTTTGATTTTAGGTGACTTCAGGGTGATTTTGGTTGACTAGGCTGATTTTGGGGTGTTTCAGGCGGATTTTGGGTGACTTCAGTTTGGTTTTGGTGTATTTTAGGCTGATTTTGAGTGATTTTGGTGCATTTCAGGCCAATTTTGGTTGATTTCAGGGTGATTTCTGGTGATTTCAGGCTGTTTTTTTGCTGATTTTGGGGTGCTTGAGACTGATTTTGGGGTGTTTCAGGTTGATTTCAGTTGATTTCAGGGTGATTTTGAGTGATTTTGGGGTGTTTCATGGCAATTTTTGGGTATTTTGGGGTGTTTCAGGCTGATTTTGAGTCATTTTGGGGTACTTCAGGCTGATTTTGGTTGATTTCAGGGTGGTTTTGGGTGATTTTGGGCTATTTCAGGCTGTTTTTTTGCCGTTTTTTCACCAATTTTTGCTGATTTTGGCTGATTTTGTGCCGATTTCTGGATTTTAGGGCACATTTCTCGAATGCCACCCTGACGTGTGCATCGGGCGCCGTTTCCACCGGGGCTGCGTCTCCTGCCTGGGGTGTCTCATCTTCTGTCCCCAAACCCCCCAAAACTGCCCCAAATCCCCCAAAACTGCCCCAAATCTCCTTCAGGATCTTTGGGAACCTCAATTTTGATCCTGGTGACGTTGTCCCTGCCCCGCACCCGGTGATGTCATCACCGGTTTTGTGATGTCATCGTCGGCCCGGTGACGTCATAGTGTTCCCTGTGATGTCACCTTCTCTCCCCACGTGACGTCACGTGTCCCGCCCGGTGACGTCATCCGCACTCCGTGATGTCATCGCCAGCTCGTGACGTCACCGCCCCCTGTGTGACGTCACAAGCCCCCCCAATGTATGACGTCACCACCCCCCCGTGTCTGACATCACCACACGCCTCCATATGATGTCACCACCCCCGTGTATGACGTCACCATGTCCCCCGTGTATGACGTCACGGCGCTGCTGTTGATGGCATCATGGCGGCCCCGTTGATTACGTCACTGCGGCCCCGTGTATGACATCACGGCTCTGCCGTCGATGACGTCACGGCGCGGCCGTCGATGACGTCACTGCGTCCCCTGTCGATGACGTCACAGGAGGAGGACGGCTCCACCTGCCTGCACCACGCGGCCAAGAACGGGAACCTGGAGATGGTGGAGCTGCTGCTGGGAACCGGACAGGTGGACGTCAACGCCCAAGTGAGTGGTCAGTGAGTGACCACTGAGTGTCCACTCACTGTCCTGGGTGTCCACTCACTGTCCTGAGTGTTCTGAGTGAGCCCTGAGTGTGTCCTGAGTGTGTGAGTGTCCACTCTGTGTGTCCCTGCTGGGAACTGGACAGGTGGACGTCAACGCCCAGGTGAGAGGTCAGTGAGTGACCCCTGAGTGTCCACTCACTGTCCTGAGTGACCCCTGAGTGTGTGAGTGTCCCCTGAGTGTCCCCTGAGTGTCCACTCACTGTGTCCTGAGTGACCCCTGAGTGTCCACTCAGTGTCCGGAGTGTCCTGGCAGTAGTCAGAGGGTCAGGGCTGCTCTGGGGCTGTTTTTGGGCTGTTTAGGGGTTGTTTTTCGGGTGTTTTTTTGGCCGTTTTAGGGCTGTTTTTGGGGTTGTTTTGGGGCTGTTTTTGTGCTGGTTTTGGGTTGTTTTTGGGGTGTTTTGGAGTGATTTTGGGTGTCTGGAGGCGGCGCTGACCCCTGGATGAGCCCTCAGGACAACGGCGGCTGCACCCCGATCATTTGGGCGGCCGAGCACAAACACATCGAGGTCATTCGGCGACCGCTGACCCGAGGGGCCGACGTCACCCTGACCGACAACGTGAGCGCACCTGGGGACACCTGGGGACACCTGGGGGGACCTGAGACACACGTGGGGACCCCTGGACACACCTGGGGACACCTGGACACACCTGTGGACAGCTGGGGACACACCTGGGGACACCAAAACCACACCTGGGGACACCTAGTGACACCAGGGGGCCACCTGGGGACAACTGGGGACACCTGGGACACACCTGGGGAACATCTGAGATACCTGAGACACACCTGGGGACACCTGGAGAACATCTGGGAGACATTTGGGGACACCTGGGGGGACCTGAGACACACCTGGGGACACCTGGACACACCTGGGGACATCTGGGGACACCTGGGGACACACCTGGGGACACACCTGGGGACACCAAAACCACACCTGGGGACAGCTGAGATACACCTGGGGACACCTGGTGACACCTGGGGGCCACCTGGGGACAACTGGGGACACCTGGGGACAGCTGAGACACACCTGGGGACAGCTGGGGAACATCTGAGATACCTGAGACACACCTGGGGACACCTGGAGAACATCTGGGAGACATTTGGGGACACCTGGGGGGACCTGGGGACACCTGGGGACAGCTGGGACACACCTGGAACCCAGTCTAGAACCCAGTCCAGAACAGTCTAGAACTCAATCTAGAACCCAATCTAGAACCCAATCTAGAACACGATCTAGAACAATCTAGAACCCAATCTAGAACGTTCTAGAACCCAGTCTAGAACAATCTAGAACGCGGTCTAGAACACTCTAGAACCCAGTCTAGAACAATCTAGAACGTGGTCTAGAACGCTCTAGAACCCAGTCTAGAACAATCTAGAACCCAGTCTAGAACAATCTAGAACAGTCTAGAACCCGATCTAGAACAATCTAGAACACGTTCTAGAAACACACCTGGAACACACCTGGGGACAGCTGGGGACATCTGGGACACACCTGGGGACATCTGGGGACACACCTGGGGATACCTGGGGACACCTTGGGGACACACCTGGGGACACCTGGGGGCCCCTGAGATACACCTGGGACACACCTGGGGACACCTGGGGACACTTGAGATACCTGAGATACACCTGGGGACACACCTGGGGACACCTGGGATAGAGAGGATACATCTGGGACACACCTGGGGACACCTGGGGGTACCTGGGACACACCTGGGATGGAGAGGATACATCTGGAACTCACCTGGGGGGACCTGGGGACATCTGGGGACACCTGGGCACACCTGGGATAGAAGGAACACACCTTATTGGGTTTTGTTTATTGGATGTAGGGGTTCAGATGGGGTAGGGTTGGTTTGTTTAGCTGAGTTTGGGGTGTTAATTAGGTGGCTTTTGTTAGATGCAGTTTTCAATTTTTGAAAGTTTTTTTATTGAGTGGTTTTAAGGTGATTTTTAGTAATTGATGGTATAATTTTATTTTGTTTGTAGTTGGTGTATAAAAACGTATATGTTCTATTTATTTAATGTTGTCTTTTTTAGTTTTGGTGTTGATGATAAGTTTGGATTTCTTTCTGTAGCGTGTTTCTTATTAGTTTTACTTCTGGGGACACAGGCATTTATATGGTGGATTTTTAGAGGTATATTTTTGGGGGTGATTTTTTTAACATTTTAGTAGTTTAGATCGATTTTTTATGTTTTTCATTAGGTATTATTTTTTTTTTATTGAGTATTGTAATTATGTATTAGTATAACGGTAGAGCTTTGGGGTTTTTTTTAACTATTGTTTAGGGTTAGTTGAATGGTTTTGAGTTCAGTGCGTCGGTCTGATTATTTTTTAATAGTTGGTGTGATTTGTTGTGTGGAGTTCAGTAGGGTTGCTTTTTATTTACGTTTAATTTTGCTGATGTGATAAGAACTGTTAGTGACAGAGCATAGCATCTGTTTTTGCCGGTAGTTGGTTGTACGGTGTGGGTTTTGTTTGTGTTACCTGTTTTGGGGTTTTTTTTGTTAATGAGATTGAAGTTTTTATTTTGGGGTTGCGATTAAATTAAAAATTTTAGGGCAATTTAGATTTTTGACACGGATGCACTGTGATGAGAGTACATTAGTTGTTTTATGTGGTATTGGTGGTTTAGATAGGGGGAATATTTGTTTTGAAAATTTGTTTTGGTATTGTTAGTTGAAGTGTTAGGATGAGTTGTGTTTCAGTGTTGAATCTTTTTGAGGGGGTTCACATTTTTTCTAGGTTAAGATTTTTTTTCCCTTAGTTGGTGGAGGTACTGAGATTTTATTGATGACATTGATGGGAATTTGATGCTGTTTGTTTTTTGGTTATTTTATTTTTAGGAATTTGATTTTTGCAGTAGGCCTGGAAGAATTCACTTTATTTCAAAACATACTAATTTAATGATATAAAGGTTTCCATATTAGCTCCTCAGTGTCTTAGATTTTTTTTCTTATTTAGTTTTTCCAGAATTTATTGATAATTTAGCAATCAAGCAGGGATGGCACCCCGTTCTTGAAAAGATGGCTATGGAAAAACCTGCGTCTAACAACACGTACCTGACGGACGGCAACAATTTTGCCGTTATTACAGGGCCAAATTCGAGTGGCAAATCAACATCGGCACGGAATGCCGGAGGAGAGGAGTTTCTGGTGGGCTACCAGTGACATCTGATGGAGTGATTTTGTCTCTTTATGGACTTTTAGATTTGGGTTCATTTTCCCTTTGAACTGAAGATTGATGAGAGGGAGGCGAGTTTTCTCTCATTCGGTCTCAGTTGTTTATTTTTTCTTATCAGCATTACAAGGTACAAGGAGCTATGTACACTATGTTACCTCTGTCTCTCTTTTCTTTGCCTCCTTTGGGCTCTGTTCTCTGTGGATATATCTTTTCTTTAGTCTCTCAGCCTTCTCTGGGCTCAATTCTCTGTGAATACAGCTCTCTATAGTCTCCCAGCCTCCTCTGGGCTGAATTTTCTGTAGATACAGCCTTTCTATAGTTCCCCAGCCTTCTCTGGGCTGAATTCTTCTGGGATCCTCCCTCGTGGGGAGTTCCACCTATCTCAGTTCTCATTATTCGAAGTAAACTCTCGAGCTCGTTAGAATCTTGTTTCTCGTGTTTATTGTAGGATCCTCACAAAAGTTAACAGGTCTCTCCAGGTTGGTTACAAGGTTAATCTTTGCAATTTGGTACATTTCTTTCTTCTGATGGTACAAACAAGGCCTTGTGGCACACTTCATGTCTGATACACAAAATGGCCCCGAACTACGCAGTTCTTTTATCTTTATACCTATTTTTACCCAATTAACAATAGACACGTATATTATTTTTCTTAATGACCCAATGACCCATCACCTCTGTGATGCACTGCGGCATTTTCTATCCAATTACTAACTACTACCCAAAAATCTCTAGGAGAAGAACATGAAGAAGAAAGAAGAAGGACAAGAGACAACACCCTAAATCCTCCATATTGTCTCCTGTTCTCTAAACTACTTTTTTCACCCAGTGATTTAAGAAACTTTCTAATCTACACACCTACCTTTCTTATCTAACTTTAGCATTTGTTTTCATGTATCACTATGAAAACATGATCATGAATTTCATATAATATGAAATTCAGTGTTCTCTTGGATCTTAGAACTAAAAATTAAAAGCAAGGGCACACAGTCTGTATTTCAGACTCCAACATCTGCCCCTCTCTTAAAAAAAAAAAAAAAAAAAATCAACCCAAACCTTTTCTTTGATTAATTTTCAAGAAGGGTTATTTTTCTTTCACTCATGCCTTATGCACCAACAACAGAACTGCTGCTCTGTTCCACAGAGCACTCTGGCCCCAGTTCTGAACATCAGTTAACCAACTACCCAAAGCTAGAGAAATAGATCTAGGTTGCTTACTTGACCGGTAGCTTAATTTGTCTAATTGCTCTAAAGTTTCTGCTGAAGCTACTTGAATTGAAAGCTGAGTTGTCATAAATCTCTATCTAAAATTTCAAAAGTTAAACTCTTCACAATCAGGTGTGACTAAGATTGATATAAGATTACACTAAGATGTTGCCTCTTTGTATAGAGCATGATTTGGAGTACCATTCATTATCTCATCTTCATTCTGTTTTAACACAGAAAAATTGGATGTTATACTAAAATCTATTTTTACTGAGATAAGGTATACTTTCTTTTGAGTTAACTAAAAGAAGTGATGCAGGTGAAATTGCATCACAAAGTGACCAACAAAATGATACAGCTCAAGGGTGATACTTGATTCACCTTCATATTCAAGGACTTTATCTCTCATGCAAGATTCCGAATCTTGACACAGTTCACACCACGCTTTAACAAATGAGGCTTTAAAATATTGACTTTCTCACTGTTTCACATGAAACCCAAAGTTCACTGTTCTTGCATGTTGGATCTAAGCTGTTCTGCTGTCAACTGTGGTCTCGATACAGTTCACGTCAGCGTGCTCGCTCTTCTGCTCTTTGGGCTGTCTGCTCGTCTCTGCAGCTGATGAGTTTTCATGTTCTTTGCTAGGAAGTTACTTTTGCTTTGAACCTGTGAATACACAAACATACACTTTCCTCCAAATTATTAATTGAAATAGATTTTTTAATCTTCTTGCTTCTGAACTTTTGACCAGAACTTAAGAGATCTCTCTCAAGTTTGCTTGAGTACTGTTAGAACAATACCTGATAATTGATGGAACTGGCTTAGTAAAAGACTTGTTTAAAAAGGACTGTTCAAGAATTGTTTGCAATAGATATAAGATCTTTACACTTTTTCCAAAAATTTAAGATTTATAAGGTTTTTATACTTCTGAGGCATAGCCTTGGTTCCCCCCCTTTTTTTGTAATTAAGTAAGGTATTTGGTTTTTTTGTTATGACAATGAAAAACCATCAAATTAAAACACTTGCACATGTATACACATATAGGAAATAACACTTTTACAGAAATCAAAAACTGATTAAGAAGATTCATAATTAATATTATGCAATATTAAACTTATCTGAATAATCTGTAATATGAATTACTAAATATACTAAATATATACTCTCATCCCAGAGTCTGTCACTGCTGATAAATCAACGGAAGATTGGAAAATCATGTCCGGATAACAATTCTCCGAGCCCGCTGTAAAATCCAGCTGCTATATTAATTCACTAATTGCCAAGTCAAATTGACCTGAATATTGTTTTGATGCAGAAAACTTCTGGGTTTATTGGTAAATTCTCCATCCAGGTAAAGTCAAGTCTTGGCCAGAGCCTTAGGCTTCATCTGGAAAGATGTCTCCTAACTCATTTTCAAAGCAAGGGGTTTAAAAATAACAACTATAAGATGCTTAAAACACAGCAAACTTTTAAAAAGCATTTGTATAAAGCAAATGACCAGAAGTCTTAGGTACCAGATCAATTAAACCATGCAGCAGTTGGTTTCATCTGAAGCTTCTCTCATGGCAGCTGACCCTTAGCAATGGTATATCTTCTTAAAATTCTGAAAACACTGAAAAATAAGAAAGCTATAACAATAGCAATAACAATATATCAACAATATAACAATATAACAATAATAATATAACAACAAACAATAGAACTCTCGATGAAGTCAAAGGTGGCACTGACTGCATTCACTTCTGTCCACAAGCAGGTGTTCATCTTCATCTCTTTAGAAAAATAACTATACTTTGCAATTTAAACAAACATCTTCAATAAAACATAAAGCAATCTAAATTTAAACCTGTTAGAAATTAATTATGATAAAAGGAAGTAACAAAACTTAACATTAAAAAATACCAAAGTTATAACTTAACTTAAAAACACTCAAACTTAAACATAGTGAAATTTAACTTTGATTAAATCTATTAACACTTAATCTGTATCAGATGAAAATATTACTTAATCTTACTCTATTATTACTAAAAAAGCAACTAAAAATTTGGTATACACTTCTTTGAACACAATATAATAGGAATATTGGTTCACTATAGAGATTATAGGGATGTAACAAATTTATCATCATTCTATGTTATCTGGTTTTGAGAACAATTCATAATAATTGTAGATGTTATTAAAAATACCAATTCATAACAAGAATTTGCTTGGTATATGTTTACATTTGTTAGGATTTTTAGAATGCAGTTTCACTAGAAAAAAAATACAGCACCACAGATTTGGTAATTTGCTATTCAGCTTTTGTAGTACTTTTCAGAAACATTAAGTCTAACTTTTTAACTAAGATTCAAAATCCAAATTGATATATATGCTGTTATACATGTTTTTTTTTATAACAAAAGGATTCACATTAAAATTGCCTAATTATAAAAGATACCAAGCAAATGGGTAATATATGGTTAATATAATTTTGAAATTACTGAAAACTGTATTGAACTAACTCCACAATACACATACTCAAATGAAAGGAAAGGTTAAAAATGAAAGAAACTTGTCATTCAATCCTTTTTCTGTAGGGTTAATCATATGATCTTTTAACTCAATTTTAAAGAAATGCTTCTTGCAGAAACTGACTGTAACTACAGTAATAATGCTTGATGATCACTCCACATGATACAGTATTACATTATCAGTAGATGTATAGAAAAGATAACCTTTTCAAAACCTTCATGTATTAGGAATACTGAAACAGAATAAAAATCTTTTAAATTTCTTGGGATGTAACGATATCATTTTCCATGCTATTTTGTAAAAACAAAACCAGCAGATATTATTAGAAATACAACATCTATATATATATTTCACTATAAAATATCTATAAACTTTTTGATCTATTTTTGAAGGCACTTCATTCAATAGAAACTTCTTTTTAAAACTCAATTATGATTACAACAATTCGCTGATTTACTAACAATACAATTTGCAAAGCTTCTAATTTTTGAATTGTCCAATTAAAACTCTCTCTTTTTTGTCCCTCTCTGAGATGTCCAGCTTTCTGTTCTTTCTCTTTTGTTTTGTTGCTTTCTGTAGCTTCATCGAAGTTGCTTGAGTTGTTTCACTGGTGGTTGTCATGGCGACAGCGTCTCTGGCTGCTGTGTGCTATCAAGCCCGTCCACGCCGGGCTGTTTTTGAATCTGAGAAAAAAACTCTAAAAACTTATATTTAGGAAGAAACTCCTTTTCAGGAGATAAATCCCTTTTTGGGTGACTGCTGTTGAAGATAGAAAAGGGGTAAAATGGCTAACAAAGATCTTCTTCAAGGTCTTTTATATGTCCATTTACCCAATTAACAGGTGCCAACTAAATTATTTTTCTTAGTGACCCAATGACCCAACACCTGTGTGCTGCACTCTGACATTTTCTACCCAATCACCTACTACTACCAAAACACCCCTAGGAGAAGAACATGAAGAAGAAAGAAGAAGGACAAGAGACAACACCCTAAATCCTCCATCTTGTCTCCTGTTCTCTAAACTACTTTTTCACCCAGTGATTTAAGAAACTTTCTAATCTACACATTTACACTTTTCCTATCTAACTTTAACATTTGTTTTCATGTGTCACCATGAAAACATGCACATGAATTTCATATTATATGAAATTCAGTGTTTCCTTGAATCCTAGAACTAAATATTAAAAACAAGGGCACACAGTCTGTATCTCAGACTCCAACATGACGGTGAGAGCATCTCATAGGGTCTGGGGGAGCACCAGGATGCACTTGGACCTGGAGCATTGCTCAGAGGAGGTGGTGAGGGACAAAGCTTTTTGCCAGGAAACAGCAGCTGAACAGGTGAGCCAGTGTGGATTTGCAGGGCTGATCTTTCTGCTTTTCCCTTTTGATTCCATCTTGGCAGTCCCTCCTCAGTGCCCTCAATCTGTCACAAGAGTTCCAAAAAAAAAAAAAAGGCTGGCCAAACAGTGAAAATAAGGGGTACAGGTATGGTAGAATACAGTTGTACCCCACCCCCAACCATAAACAGCAGCCCTAACAGCGCTCCCATTTCCCTGAGGCAGCTGCAGGCAGGAATCCTAAAGCAGCAGAGTGCCAGAACCCCGAGAGGTGCAGGCAGTACACCGTGTTCTAGGGCCAGTTGAGAAGAGATAGTGGCCACGTAGGTCCCGCTTGTGTGGGATAACCAGGGGTTTCCAGCCCCGGCCCACCCCGGGGTCCCCGTTCATCCGCAACCGGGGAGGCTCCCAAATCTCATCGAGGCGGCGGTTCGTTCGGATCCACAGCAATACCGCTCGAAGAGTTTCGCTCCGCAAGCCTCAGCATCCCAGCGGGGCTGAAGCATGCAGGCGAAGGACCCAGCCATTGTCAGGAGACCGTGAGTGTTGGGTTTTCACAGATGTGCTGCTAAGATCTTGCACTGATATTTGGTTTTCTTTATTGTACCTGTCCAAGAGACAACAGCCTGCCAGAAACGTGCCAGACGGTGAGGCGGCCTTCCCTTGTGCCCCACGTGGCTTCTCGTCCCCACGCATATGAGAGCTAAGTCGAAGTCCAAGACCTACAGAGGGGCATGAAAGCGGTGTGCTAGGTCAGCACTCGTGCCCAAGGGTTTTGAGTCAGCTTTGGAGATGTGGAGGTCCAAGCTGTGGCCCCTTAGGCCACCTCAAGGGAAAGCCTCACTTTGGCTCACAGTGCTGAGGTGCGCAGGACAGAGCAATCCCGGGGTGTGTCGTGTCAGTTTTCTACCGTGCCTCCCGTGCCTTTCGTACCTCTCGTGTCGTACGTGCCTCGCCTTATCCCTTCCGGGGGCTTATCAGAAACCCTGGTGTCTCTCTTAACATCTCTGACCTCTCTGAGAAGAACATGAAGAAGAAAGAAAAAGGGACAAGAGACAACCCCCTAAATCCTCCATCTCGTCTCCTGTTCTCTAAACTTTTTCACCCAGTGATTTAAAAAAACTTTCTAATCTATACCCTTACACTTTTAGCTTTTTCTATCTAACTTTAACATTTGTTTTCATGTATCACCATGAAAACATGGTCATGAATTTCACATTATATGAAATTCAATGTTTTTCTGGATCTTATAACTAAGTATCAGAAACAAGGGTACGCACTCTGTATTCCAGACTCCAACATTTGCCCCACTCCTTAAAAAAAGAAAAAAAAAAATCAACCCAAACCTTTTCTTTGATTAATTTTCACTCAGGGTTATTTTTCCTTCTCTCAAGCCCTATGCCCCAACAACAGAACTGCTGCTCTGTTCTACAGAGCGCTCTGCCTCCAGTTTTGAACATCCGTTAACTAACCACTCAAAGCTAGAGAAATAGATCTAGGTTGCTAACTTAACCGGTAGCTTAATTTGTCTAATTGCTTTAAAGTTTCTGCTGAAACTACTTGAATTGAAAGCTGAGTTGTTATAAATATCTATCTGAAATTTCATGAGTCAAACTCTTCACAATCAAGTGTGACTAAGATTGATATAAGGTTACAATAAGATGTTGCCTCTTTATATAGAACATGCTAAATAAAAAGAAAAATTGAATATTATACAAAAATCTATTTTCACTGAGATAAGATACACTTTCTTTTGAGTTAACTAAAAGAAGCGATGCAGGTGAAATCGCATCACAAAGCGATCAACAAAATGATACAGCTCAAGGGTGATACCTGATTCACCTTCATCTTCAAGGACTTTATCTCTCATGCAGGATTCTGAATCTTGACACAGTTCACACCACGCTTTAACAAATGAGGCTTTTCAATATCGATTTTCCTACTCTTTCACACGAAACCCAATGTTCATCGCTCTCGCACGCGGGATCAAAGGCGTTCAGCCGTCAACTGCGGTCTCGATACGGTTCACATCGGCGTGCTCGCTCTTCTGCTCTTTGGGCCGTCTGCTCGTCTCTGCAGCTGATGAGTTTCCATGGTTCTTCGCTAGGCAGTTACTTCTGCTTTGAACCTGTCAATACACAAAGATACACTTTACTCCAAATTACTAATTGAAATTAATTTTTAATCTTCTCGCTTCTGAACCTTTGACAGGAACCAAAGAATTCTCTCTCAACTTTGCTTGAGTACTGTTAGAAGAATACCTGATAATTGATGGAACTGGCTTTGTGAAAGACTCGTTTAAAAAGGACCGTTCAAGAATTATTCGCAATAGATATACAATCTTGGCGTTTTTTCCAAAATCTAAAATACATACATAGCGTTTCCACGCTTCTGAACTGCAGCCTGTTTCCTCCCCCTCTCTTGTAAACAAAGGTCAAATATCCACTGTCTTGTTCTGACAGTGAAAAACCATCAAAGTAAAACACATGCATATGTATACATATAGGAAATAATACTTTTACAGCAATCAAAAACTGATTAAGACGGTGCATAATTAATATTATGCGATATTAAACTTATCTATATAATATGTAATATGAATTACTGAATGTACTAAATATATACTCTCATCCCAGAGTCTGCCACTGCCGATAAATCAACGGAAGATTGGAAAATCATGTCCGGATAACAATTTTCCAAGCCCACGGTAAAAATCCAGCTGCTATATTAATTCACTAATTGCCAAGTCAAATTGACCCGAGTATTGTTTTGATCCAGAAAACTTCTGGCTTTGTCAATTCTCTATCCAGGTAAAGTCAAGGCCTGGCCCAGCGCATCAGGCGCAGACAACGAGGCATTCAGGGAACTAGCGGCGAGCCCTTTCCGCCCCTACCCTCTCATCCAGGGGCAACAGCACCGGGTATCGGACAAACCTCTGTCAAGCAGCAGCAGCCGAGCAGATGAACCGGTGCATGGATTTGCAGGGGGGAACTGGATTTGCAGGGGGGATCTTTCTCCTTTTTTCCTTTTGATTTCATCTTCCTAGTCCCTCCAAAGCGTCCCTAGAAAAAATGGGGAGGATGAAACTGAGGGAAGCAACTCCTCTTCAATTACTCCTTTTCCATTTAGTTTAAAAGAAGTTGAAACTAAAGGAAGCAACTCCTCAGTCTGTGTCTGAACTGGGGGGAATCCCCCTTCACCTGTGATTTTAAGCGTGTCGATCGAATGAAAACCTGCCTTTTCCACGGTCTTAGGAGTTTCGGTCAATAGGGAATCCCCGAGTTCCATTTTAAATGGAAGGGAAAAAAATATCGACGGCATTTTGTGGATTTGAAATGAAGGTAACTCCCCCATTTTCATCATCCTAAAGTTCAAACTGAGGGGAAAGCCCCATTGTCCCTGCTTTTAACGGATTTTAATTTAGGTAAAAATCTCCCTTTTCCCATCGTTTGAGGGATTTGAGGAAAACCTGTCTTTTTTTTTGCTTTTTTAGGGGATTCAATTGACAGGGAAAACTTACTTTTTTGCTATTGTATCAGTTTAAATGGAGGTAAACAGCCCACGTTGTCTCAGGTTCTGGGGTTAAATTGCAGGAATCGCCACCTTCTGCAGCATTCGAAGGGTTAAAATCGGGCGGTGCCGCCGATTTCGAGGGCGCTTCCCCTCGTCGCCCAGCAGGAAATCTCTCGCGGCGGAGCATTCCCGGCACCGGTTCCCCGGGGCATCGCCGAGGCGGAGCGGGTCTTTGCACCCGGACGGGAAGAGCCGAGTCGGTCCCCGCCGCTCTGTCCGCGGGGCTCGGGTGACGCCGGGGCTCCCTCGGGTCGGTGCCGGCGCCGCGGGGCTCTCCCGGAGCCGGGGCCGCCCCCGCCTGCCGGAGGAGCCGCTTTCCCGCCGGGAGCCACGCAACATCCGGGGCCGGGAGAGCCGAGCGCCGCCGCTGCCGTGGCTCGCGTGGCTTTCCCGGCCCCCCCCACCAGTCTGGGAGCGCGTCCCGGCGAGGGGTGCCGGGGGACACTCGTGGCTTGTCAGCTTCAGCGTTTGCTTGCAAAAGTCACTGAAAGGAAGAGAGGCAAAAAAACCCCAACCCCGACCCTCCGGGCTTCTCGTGTGGGGGCTTTGTTGGTATTGCCCCTTAATCGATGCATACCTTTAAGTAGTGACGCGGGTGTTTCTCCAAACAGCATTCAATATATTTTGCACTCTATCACGAGACTTTCATGTTTTTCCTTTGCCATGTCAAGACAGTGGCACGAGAGGTGTTCGTCACAGATCCAAGCCGACAGCGTCCCGTGCATCTGTCGTTCGCCGATCTGTTTGCGGTGTTCATTTCACCCGGATACATGTCGACGCTTCAATGGGGATTCTAGGGAATTTTCCAGGTCTCAAACAGACACGAGCAGCTGATGGTTGCTAGAAAGGTACTTATTGTATAAAAGCATCAGTCTCAAAGCCAAAGAGTTCATAGAATTAAAGTCTTTGCTAAAAGCTTTTGGCATAAAGTCTCCAATTCTGAGCTACAGCTTCTCGGCGTGGCATTCCGTCATCCCGGGCCGTAAAAGCGGTCCGTGAAGACGACGGTGCCGCTGCTCTTCTTCTTTGGACGTTTTTTTTTCCCATCCCCATTACAGGAGATTAAATTCATAATCATCCAGACAGCTAAAAACACACTTGTAGAGCAATACTTTCTACACCAATCCAAACTTAATTCTAATATGCAAAAGCAATGTTCTTTTTACTTAAATCTTACATATCAGGTAAACACAAATCCCACGGCACACGCAACAACCGGGAGCAGCTGCTGGCTTCCGACCGGCCCCGCACCCCCACACCGAATCATCTCTCGCGTACGCCCAGCCACCCCAGGCAGCGTCCGACTGGATTTATCCGCCGGCAACACGGTAGGATTAACCGATTGCTCAGTATTTTGTCTCCCTACAGGACATGAATACCCCAAACTGCACAGAAAAGGCAGACTTGCTTCCAACTGAGACTACCAAAACTGCAAGGGACAACACTAAAAAAAGTCATGTCACAAAACACCAAAACAAAGCCTAGATAACCTGAGTTCCAAAATGCCAGAATGACCTGGTTTCGAGTAAATAGAACCCCAAATTTCAAAGCAGCAAAAAACTAGATTTCAAAATCTCAGTTTTAAAATACCGGAATACCCATTTCCAAAGTACCAAAAAAACCCCCAGTTTTAAATTACGAAAACAGCAAATGCAGAAATATCAAAGTAACCCACTTCTAAAACACCAGAACAAGTCCAAAAATACCAGCGTAGCCCAGTTTCAAATCACCGAGTTGAAAATTTCCAAAGGAATCCAATTGCAAAATACCAGAATACGGGGTTCGAAAATACCAAAATGATTCAGTTTCAAAATAGTAAACTACCGAGTTCCAAAATATGAAAAGCATCCAATTTCAAAATAACAAATTGCAAAATACCAATTTTCAGATGTCTTACACCGGCAGGAATCCCAAACCCAAATGAACGCAATTCTCGTCAAAACGGGATCTGCGCTAACAAAACGGCTATTTTCTTCCCTGAAAAGGTTTCCCCGGTGATCATCAATACACATAGTTATTTTGATCATTTAGGCGGGTGTAATAGAAATTTTACTTTAAAACCCAACATTTTTAGCGGTCCTCAGCTCGCGTCTCTGACACGCAGCATCCGGGCGGGACCACCGGGGCCGGGATCGAAGAGCAGAGCGAGCCCGGTCCCCGCGGCCGCGCGGGGAAAGACCGAGCGGCGAGCAAAGGGAGCATTTATAAACCATATCGATATTTCACTGAAATTCAGGGCAGAGCAGCGACAGGGGCGCTCGGGGTCGGTCAGGATTAGCCCTAAACCAGCCGGCCAAACCCCCGACCCCTCAAGGGAAGCGGAAGTCAGTAACCGGTAATCACCTAGGACCCCGTGAGGAATTTCCTCGGTCATCACAAACCCTGCACCCAGGGGATTTACGCAGCAGAATCCCCATTTCGGCCACGGCACCCGGAGGAGGAGGCCGGTTCTCTATCGCGGAAATGAAAGCCCAGCACCCCGGCGTTTCGGGGACGGACAGCGGGACACGTAAGGGAGGGAACGACCGGCAGGACCTTTCTCAGTGTCACCCCCACTCCAAGTTGCTGCAGCCCCAGGTGTGACCGGTGAGGACGAGAAGGCAGCAGCTCCTGGCAGAGGCAGTTTTCAGAGGGTTACCCGGGCAGACCCGCGCAGGGAGCCGCCGGAGGGGCCAGCGGGGGCATCCCGGGAGTTCCTCCAGGAACGAGGGTCCTGGCACCCAGCAGGGACCGGGGGAGCAGCCGGTTCCACCCGGGTGGGGAGCGTCACTTTAGGACAAAGCCAAGGGAAAAGCCCGTCCTGCCGAGTAGGGGCACCCGAGCGGGCGGGGCAGCACGTGCGCTCCCGGGGGATGGGGGGGGGGGTGGCAGTTTTCAGCTTTCCTCTTCTACCTCAGCACTCCCTCTCCACAGCCCCAAAGAAGGGATGGGTTATCAGGAAAAAAGGCGTTTAATCTGAGGGAAAAAGCTTCCTTTTCCACAATCGCCTGTGTTTGAATTGAAGAGAAATCCACTTCCCCTGCAATTTTGATAGTCTCAATTGGAGTCTCAATTGCCTTTTCTGTGCTGTTAGAGATATTAATTGATAGAGAATGCCCATTTTCTATTTTTTTCCACTTTAAGTGGAAAGGTAAAGCATGGATGATGCCTTTTTATGGATCTGAATTAACCGAAAAATGCCCCCTTTTCAATCACCAGAGAGATTTAAAGTGAGGAAAACCACTCTTTTTCCCAATATTTGACGGGTTTAAATTAAAGGGGAGAAGCCATTTATTTACCACTGTATCTGTTTAAGTGGAGGTAGCTGCCCCATTTGCTCATTTTTAGCATTGCCTTTTCCAGCATGTCCTGGGGTCACTTTATGATATCGGTATCCCCAATCATCTGGTTTATGTTATATATTAAGTTCTGCACCTTTAAGACTGGCTCCGAAAGCGAGAGCGGGGGGAAGAAGAAGCACGCCCTTTGCGTTAAGGAACAAACATCACTCCCACACATCCCGCTCCTGGACTGTGGTGTCTGCAGCACGGACAGGCAGCGGGGCAGAGCTTCTCTCTGGCTTTTAGTTGGTTTTAGCTAGCTGAGGCAGAGGAGTTCCCTGGACCTTTGGTTTTTTTTCCTTTTTTTGTTTCCTTGGATCTGTGCAAACCTGCTCTGGACCGAACACCCAGCCAAACCCCGGGAGCTCACGCCTTTGGCCCACCGGGGCCCGGGCCTCGGCGCTTTTCATCGCCGGAAAGACCGATAAGAACTCGAGCGAGGCGAGCTACACCACATGAAAAGGACTTTTCTTCCTAAACTTGCCATCCCATCGAACAGTGAGAGGTTTTATTATTTCATATTATTCAATTTCTGTTAAATAAACAGCTTTTTCCACTTCTTTCCAAGGAATTTTTTTTTTTCCTTTCCTGGACCAGTTGGTACGGAGGGGTCATTTCCCTGGGGAAACCCCCATTTGGAGTTTTCCTCCCTAATTTGCCCTAAACTAGGACACAGCATTTCAAGGGTTTAAAGCTGCATTTCAGGGTACTTCTACCCACGCCGTGGCACCAAATATTTCCAACAGGAGCGAGCCAAGCAGGTATGTAACGGTAATGCCAGCTGAGAGTCTATTCTTTTTCTTATTTTCATTTATAATGTAGAGAGCCCTAATTAGAGGTCCCTATGAGACACCATTCATATCTATACTATTCTTCTCCACCCTAATTAATCACAGGGGGAGTGCTACTTAGTAATCACTAACAAATAATTATGCAAGTCCATAAATTATCCAGCTTAGCCGGCAACACTGCTGAAACACAAAGTTTTGCTTCTTACCTTTTTTTTTTTCCTTTGCTCCATTGCTCTGAGTAATTGCAGTAAAAAAAGAAAACACCGTCTTTTCCCAAAGAGTTTTCTTCTACGCAGAGCTCCTTACCTCAATTTTAACTCAGAGGAGCCAAACAGCTACGGTCCCTCTGAGGGCTTTTATACCCGGTGGGATTTGCCGCCTCCCCTTTCCCAGGCATCGTGGGAAAAAGAGGCGGGCTCAATTAGGGGTATATTAACCCCAGGCTGTGCTAAGGGGCATTATTCCCTCCAAGGGAATCAGCTGGGCTAAAGAGCTTGTCTCTCATTTCAGCAAAGAGGCTCTTTCAATTTACTCCAGCCTGCTTTTAGCAGGTATCTTTTGGGCATTTGAAGCAGCAGAGGTTTTGAAAACACCTTGAAGAAAACATTATTGAACACAGGGAGTATTTAAGTTCATGATTTTGGGTTGGGAGTTCAGGGGTGATAAGATGCTTTTATAATGATTCTTCTGTTTGGGTTTTTTTTAGGAGGATTGCAGTTTCCTGAAGTTCTAGGTCACGTCAACTGCGATACTTCAGATTCTCTCAACAGATTCATCGTGACACAAAAGGGAACCGCTGCGGCAGCTTTCCTTAGCAGCAGATCGCTCTCTCCAATGGATTCGCTTCGGAGAGATAGGTCGAGGGCTGTGGTCACAGAGGGGATCGAAGCAGGGTAGTGGGTTAGGATTCACACCGGTTAGGGTTTTGAGTCAGCTATGGGAAGGGGGAGGTTTGAGAACTGGCCTCTGGGGCCACCGTGAGGGAAAGGCTCACTTTGGCTAACAATGCTGAGGCGGGCAGGGCAGAGCAGTCCCAAGGTGCGTTGTCACTTGTCTGTCGTGCTTTCCGTGTCTTCCGTTCATCTCGTGTAACGTGTCTCTTGCCTTAGTCCTCCCAGGAGCTTATGAGAAGCCCCAGGTCCTTCCGGTCATCTCCCATCTTTGCGTTCCTCGGCCCGGGGCCGACGCCGGCAAAGTTTCGATTCGGGAGGTCAGACAGGCGTCAGAATCGCATCTCTGTTCAGCAGCATCCGATCGGATGTCTTCTTAGGTCTTGTTCTCAGCTGTGTTGACAGCTGTGTGCAGTCATCTTTCTTTACAGTGGATAAGGACTTGTGCCGATTCAAAGGCAGGCAGAGGCTTTCAGCCACAGGATTCTCAGGCATCCGTCTCCGCGGTTCTCGGAATAAGTCGTTCCGTTAGCATCTTTTTCCTCCGGGGTCATCCGAGCCCGGCGGGCTCGCCTTCGGTCCCCCCTCGGTCATCTCGTTCAGCATTCTCTCGGTCCTCGTGAGGACTTTCTCGTCCCAGAGAGTTTTCTCTCCCCGTCGTGTCCCCTCGTCTCACGTGTCACGGGTGTCTGGGGGTATTCGGTCCGGAGCTGCTCTGCCCTGCCGCCCGGCCCCGTTGCAGGTGTTCAAGGACAAGTCCCGGGCACTTGTAATTGGAGACTCGTAATACGGGCTGTAGTTGGAGTCTAGGTAGTATTCTTATGTTGGCAGAAGGTGTCTGGAGCTGTGAAGTTACCCTGCAGCAGTTTGACCTTTTTCCTAACTTTCTTTCAGATGCGGATGGATCGACCTCCCGGCAGAGCGCCCCGTCCCAGATGAGGCGATCCCCCTGAGAAGGTCGGTCACGGTTTTTCTTTGCAGCGGGGCTGGAACCGGTCACTGTGTTACAGCTCTGCTCTTTGTCTTTTTTTTTAGGAAGTAAAGCCGGATAGCAGCAGCGAAGGCGAAGCATTGTGAAGGTGAGCCTCGGTTGGTGAAGAGAAGCAGTTGTTCTTGCTGGGGTCTCAGTTTCTGGTGCAACTTCCAGCATTCCTGCTTGTTTGTGTGTTTTAGGCTGCCTCCTGATGTTGTGCTGAGGCCCCCTCACTGACCTGCCAAGAGACCCGGTTTGCTTCTCCGGTGAGCCTCAGCAAATGTTACCGGAGTCCGTGACGAAGCCTCGACCTCGTCCACGTGAAGGTGCGGTCCGGGTAGCCTTTAGCCACGGCCGAGGAGTCGCGGCCAGTCGGGGGCGTCGGGAGGAGCGGCGACGGCGCGCTCAACTTTTAGCGACGCTGCATCGCCTCCTCTCCGTTTATTCTAGGCGTGCCCCGCGACGACGGCGTCCGCCTCGGAGCGTGGCCGAAGCGTGCGGCCCGAGGACCCGGGCGTTCCTAAGAGACGGTGAGTAGGAGCATAGTTGGGTTTTGGTGAATATGCCACTAAGATTCTGCACTTATATTTGCTTTTCTTTATCATAGGTGATGATGCTTGTCTGAGACAACAGCCCGGCGAGAGAAGAACTTCCCAGACGGCGAGATGGCTTCGTTTGGCCCCTGACCGGCCTCTCGCCGTGACTTACGTCTTCAGCCACCCGAGAGATAAGCGGAGCCCGCAGAGGGGATCAAAGCAGGGCGGCGGGTTGGGACTCAGATCGGTTTGGGTTTTTGAGTGAGCTTTGGGGATGGGGAGGCTCTAGAAATGACCCCATAGGCCCCATCGAGGGAAAGCCTCACTTTGGCTCGCAGTGCTGAGGCGGGCAGGGCAGAGCAGTCCCAGGGTGTGTCGTCACATGTCTCTCGTGCCTTCCGTGTCTTCCGCGCATCTCGTGTAACGTGTCTCTTGCCTTAGCTCTCCCAGGGGCTTTTGAGAAACCCCGGGGTCCTTCCGGTCATCTCCCATCTTTGCGTTCCTCGGCCCGGGGCCGACACCGGCGAAGTTTCGATTCGGGAGCTCGGACAGGTGTCGGAATCGCATCTCTCTTCAGAAGCATCCGATCGGATGTCTTCTTAGGTCTTGTTCTCAGCTGTGTTGACAGCTGTGTGCAGTCATCTTTCTTTACAGTGGATAAGGACTTGTGCCGATTCAAAGGCAGGCAGAGGCTTTCAGCCACAGGATTCTCAGGCATCCGTCTCCGCGGTTCTCGGAATAAGTCGTTCCGTTAGCATCTTTTTCCTCCGGGGTCATCCGAGCCCGGCGGGCTCGCCTTCGGTCCCCCCTCGGTCATCTCGTTCAGCATTCTCTCGGTCCTCGTGAGGACTTTCTCGTCCCAGAGAGTTTTCTCTCCCCGTCGTGTCCCCTCGTCTCACGTGTCACGGGTGTCTGGGGGTATTCGGTCCGGAACTGCTCTGCCCTGCCGCCCGGCCCCGTTGCAGGTGTTCAAGGACAAGTCCCGGGCACTTGTAATTGGAGACTCGTAATACGGGCTGTAGTTGGAGTCTAGGTAGTATTCTTATGTTGGCAGAAGGTGTCTGGAGCTGTGAAGTTACCCTGCAGCACTTTGACTTTTTTCCTAACTTTCTTTCAGATGCGGATGGATCGACCTCCCGGCAGAGCGCCCCGTCCCAGATGAGGCGATCCCCCTGAGAAGGTCGGTCACGGTTCTTCTTTTGCAGCGGGGCTGGAACCGGTCACTGTGTTACAGCTCTGCTCTTTGTATTTTTTTTCAGGAAGTAAAGCTGGATAGCAGCAGTGAAGGCGAAGCATTGTGAAGGTGAGCCTCGGTCGGTGGAGAGAAGCAGTTGTTCTTGCTGGAGTCTCAGTTTCTGCTATAACTTTAATCCCTTGTTTTTTTATGTTAGGTGGTCTACTTGCAAGATATCCCAGCCCAGGATGCCAGAGGACAGGTGGGTGCAAGCTCTAAGTGTGTTTTGGTGTTTAAGTCCCTGGTTTGCTGATAATGTTTAGTTCTCTAAGATAGAATGAAAGAACCACATGACAAATCCCACCTTGTGGATCCTGACACGAATCGGTGTCACGGACAGGATTCTGAGAGACAGAAGGGGTTGCAGATTTGTCGTGCACTCGGTATCGGGGGAAAGACGTCTCGCCTCAGCTGCCCCTAGCCTGCCACGCCTGTGAGCAGTGTCTAGAAAGCAAGGGAGGCGATTCGAATTTCTCAAAAACTGCACACACCTCGGTGCAAAGCACCCCACACTCATTTGAGGGCTCTGTCTTCAGAATTTTACAAGGGATATTTGAGTACAAGAGTTTAGACTGACTGATTTTTCTGTTTAAAGTACTTGTTTGCTGATAATGTTTAGTTCTCTAAGATAGAATGAAGGAACCACATGACAAATCCCACCTTGTGGATCCTGACACGAATCGGTGTCACGGACAGGATTCTGAGAGACAGAAGGGGTTGCAGATTTGTCGTGCATTCGTTCTCGGGCAAAGACGTTTCGCCTCAGCCGCCCCTAGCCTGCCACGCCGGTGAGCAGTGTCTAGAAAGCAAGGGAGGCGATTCGAATTTTTTAAAAACTGCACACGCCTAGATGCAAAGCACCCCACACTCGTTTGAGGGCTCTGTCTTCAGAATTTTACAAGGGATATTTGAGTACAAGAGTTTGGACTGACTGATTTTTCTGTTTAAAGTACTTGTTTGCTGATAATGTTTAGTTCTCTAAGATAGAATGAAAGAACCACATCACAAATCCCACCTCGTGGATCCCGACACGAATCGGTGTCACGGACAGGATTCTGAGAGACAGAAGGGGTTGCAGATTTGTCGTGCACTCGCTATTGGGGGAAAGACGTTTCGCCTCAGCCGCCCCTAGCCTGCCACGCCGGTGAGCAGTGTCTAGAAAGCAAGGGAGGCGATTCAAATTTTTTAAAAACTGCACATGCCTAGATGCAAAGCACCCCACACTCGTTTGAGGGCTCTGTCTTCAGAACTTTACAGGGGATCTTTGAGTACGAGAGGTGGGACTGAGTGGTTTTTCTTCTGTTTAAGTCCCTGGTTGGCTGACAAGCTTTCGTAGTCCAAGATGGAATAAAGGAACCGCATCAGGAATTTCACCTTGAGCATGGTGCCAGACTTATTTTCTGTTTTGTCCGAGGTTCCGTGCAGAGAGGCAGAGCCGAAGTTTGCGATCGGCCGCACCGATCGGCCCCCGGCGCGGGGGACGTCTCGACGTACGCATCCTATCGAGGATGGGTCTTGTCCTATTACGTTACAAAAGGTAAGCGTCACAGGTGGAAGTTGGGATCAGGGGAAAAGCATTTATAATCAGTGGAGCCAATTTAAAGTTAAGGTACAGGACAGGGCTGTAGTGGGGTGGGCCCCTCTGAAGCCAAGGGAGAGGGTTTCTTTTCGAGCTCCCCAGAGCTTTTGCCGGGCAGGGCAGTTCCAATCCATCCTCTCACGCTCTCGCGTTTCACGTCGTCGGCCGTCTCAGCCTCTCGACGTCGTCGTGGATTTTTTCGTCCGAGGAACCGGCCTTCGCGTCCCCGCGGCTATCGCCACGTTCACCCGGCAGACATTGCCTGTGCTCGCCTCTGTAAAGTGCCTTGTGCTGTGCTCGCCTCTGTAAAGTGCCTTGTGCTGTGCTCGCCTCTGTAAAGTGCCTTGTGCTGTGCTCGCCTCTGTAAAAAGTGCCTTGTGCTGTGCTCGCCTCTGTAAAAAGTGCCTTGTGCTGTGCTCGCCTCTGTAAAAAGTGCCTTGTGCTGTGCTCGCCTCTGTAAAAAGTGCCTTGTGCTGTGCTCGCCTCTGTAAAAAGTGCCTTGTGCTGTGCTCGCCTCTGTAAAAAGTGCCTTGTGCTGTGCTCGCCTCTGTAAAAAGTGCCTTGTGCTGTGCTCGCCTCTGTAAAAAGTGCCTTGTGCTGTGCTCGCCTCTGTAAAAAGTGCCTTGTGCTGTGCTCGCCTCTGTAAAAAGTGCCTTGTGCTGTGCTCGCCTCTGTAAAAAGTGCCTTGTGCTGTGCTCGCCTCTGTAAAAAGTGCCTTGTGCTGTGCTCGCCTCTGTAAAAAGTGCCTTGTGCTGTGCTCGCCTCTGTAAAAAGTGCCTTGTGCTGTGCTCGCCTCTGTAAAAAGTGCCTTGTGCTGTGCTCGCCTCTGTAAAAAGTGCCTTGTGCTGTGCTCGCCTCTGTAAAGTGCCTTGGCTTGGAGCTGCCCTGCCCTGGCACATAGTTAGAGTTAGGTAGAACAGGTATAAAAGGTTATAGGTCCTGTTTTCTATGAGGTTTTTGTGTATAAAATGTGTGGGCCTAGAGGGGGGCTGAGTCATAGCTATCATACAATCCCTCACTGACCACCTTGTGTTGTCTTGCAGGTCTCTGATGCCTATTTTCTGAGGATCTACCATTTGATGTTGAGAAGCAGCAGCGAGAAGATGTCTCGGGGCATTTTGTTCAGCACAGTGTTTCAAATAAGGGTTGCGGTCACTGTGTGAGTTAGAGTCTCCTGCTGTGTGTCAGAGCGTGTCTGTCTGTGAGAGTCGGTGGGTCTGGGTGTGCTTGTGAGTGTGCGTGTCGAGCGGTTCTAACCTTGTGTGTATTGCTTTTGCTTTTCAGGACTTTGAATTCACATTTAAATGTAGAATAAAAAATCCCCAGCTGGGGGGGTTTTTTTTTTTTCCCTCCCAGCTGGGGTTTTTTTTCCTCGGTCCCGGCCGGTCTGCGAGGCGACAGTCATCGCCTAAGTTTGGGCACGGACCGGCCCCGGACCGGGGTTTTTGTCAGGCAGGCTGATTTTTGAGGCCCCTGGGAACTGTGTTCCCGTGGGGTAGGAGGGGTGTGTGTGTGTGTGTGCGTGTTGTGCGGTTCTAACCTTGTGTGTATTGCTTTTGCTTTTCAGGACTTTAAATTCACTTTTAAATTTAGAATAAAAAATCCCCAGCTGGGGGGGTTTTTTTTTTTTCCCTCCCAGCTGGGGTTTTTTTTCCTCGGTCCCGGCCGGTCTGCGAGGCGACAGTCATCGCCTAAGTTTGGGCACGGACCGGCCCCGGACTGGGGTTTTCGTCAGGCAGGCCGATTTCGAGGCCCCCGGGAACCGAGTTCCCGTGGGGTAGGAGGGGTGTGTGTTGTGCGGTTCTAACCTTGTGTGTATTGCTTTTCAGGACTTTAAATTCACTTTTAAATTTAGAATAAAAAATCCCCAGCTGGGGGGGTTTTTTTTTTTTCCCTCCCAGCTGGGGTTTTTTTTCCTTGGTCCCGGCCGGTCTGTGAGGCGACAGTCATCGCCTAAGTTTGGGCACGGACCGGCCCCGGACCAGGGTTTTCGTCAGGCAGGCCGATTTCGAGGCTCCCGGGAACCACGTTCCTGAGGACCACCGCCAGCAGGGTTATAACGGGGCGGTTGAGAGGACAGCGAAGGTGAGTGTGTGTGTGAGCAGAAGCCGGCTTCTGTGGCGAATGAGTATTGTGTTTTCTGCGTGCTCCTTGTGGTTTGGGGGAGCAGTAATAATGAAACAGCATGTATTGTCCTTTTCAGAAATGGTTATATTACGTTAATATGTATTTGGCTTGTATTGTTCTGTATTTGCTGCTGTGTTTCTCTGTATTGTTCTGTATGTGAATTAGGAGTTTTTCAGCGTGTACAGCAATTGTATTGTAATGCATTTGTATCCAGTTTCTATGTGTTTTTCTGTACTGTAAATAAATTCATTCAATAAAGTTGCCTCACCCCTAATAAAGATGATCCCCCCCACCCCCTCCCCCCAACCCCTGTGTCTTTGGTGTGGTGTAGTCATTATTTTCATTCTATTTCTTGCTTTTCTGTCTCTTTCTAACCTTATTTCTGTCTGTCACTTCCTCTATTTTTCTTTCTTTGCTCTCTGACTCCAACCCTTTATTTTCCCTCCAACTCTGTTTCTTTTCCCTCTCGCTCCGAGTTAGACAGACAGGAAATGGAGTCGATTCCTTTCCACTGTAACTCAGTTCCAGTGAACAGGAATCGTCTCTGTTTCCTTTCTCTCTACCTCTGAGTTAGACAGAAAAGAAATAGAGTCGGTTTCTCTCCACTCTCCCTCTGTCTCTTTTCTCTCCAACTCTGTTTCTTTTCCCTCTCGCTCCGAGTTAGACAGACAGGAAATGGAGTCGATTCCTTTCCCCTGTAACTCTGAGTTACAGGGACCAGGCATCGTCTCTGTTTCCTTTCTCTCCACCTCTGAGTTAGACAGAAAAGAACTAGAGTCGGTTTGTCTCCACCCTTCCTCTGTTTCTTTTCCCTCTCGCTCCGAGTTAGACAGACAGCAAACGGAGTCGATTCCTTTCCACTGTAACTCAGTTAGAGTGACCAGGAATTGCCTCCGTTTCCTTTCTCTCTACCTCTGAGTTAGACAGAAAAGAAGTAGAGCTGTTTTCTTTTCCCTCCAACTTTGTTTTCTTTCCCTCTAGCTCCGAGTTAGACAGAAAGCAAACGGAGTTGATTTCTTTCCACTGTAACTCAGTTACAGTGAACAGGAATTGTCTCTGCTTTGTTTCTCTCTACCTCCGAGTAAGATGGAAAAGAAAGAGAGTTGGTTTCTTTTCCCCCCTCCCTCTCTTCTTTTTCTTTCCACTTCAACTCTGTTTCTTTTCTCTCTCAGTCAGAGGGAGAGGAAATAGAGTTTTTATTTTGTTCCACTCTCCCTCTCTTTGTTTTCCTTCTAACTTTGTTTTCCTTCTAACTTTGTTTCCTTTCCCTCTGTGTTTCTTTGCACTGTCCCTCTCTTTATTTCCACTTGCAGTCTCTCTCCCTTTTCTCTGTAACTCAGCCTTAGACTTAGACTTTATTTCTTTTTGTTCTCTATTTCCTTTCCCTCTAACGCTGAGTGACAGAGAAAAGAACCTTTCTTTTCTCTCAAGTTTGAGTTCATCCTTTCTTTTCACTCCAACTTTAAGGTTGAGTGAAAAGAAATGATCAACTCAAACTCCTTTCTCTTCTTTGTGTTTTGCTTTCTAGCTTTAAAGTTTAAAGTTTAAAAAAAGCAGCAGTAGAACCTTTCATGCTCCCGGGGAGTAAATAAACAAAATAAATCTTGATTATAAATAGATACCATTTACTCCCCGGGAGCACGAAACCTTCTACTGCTGCACCAGACTTATAGTTTTTATTCTTTTTCTTTATAGTGTATATATACTATATAGGGGGGCCCCACCCATACACACGCACAATATACCCACCCCCTAGCCCACTCACACCCTCACCAACTCCTACACCCAACCCACACACCACTTAACCCAACCCCAAGCACCCACTCCCCACTCACTCACCCCGCCCCTGCACCCCCCCAGCCCCAAGCAGCCACTCCCCAATCACCCACCCCACCCCTGCACCCCCCAGCCCCAAGCACCCACTCCCCAATCACTTACCCCACCCCTGCACCCCCCAGCCCCAAGCACCCACTCCCCAATCACTCACCCAGCCCCAGCACCACCCCAATGCCCACCAGCCCGCCCCCACCATACACAGCACCTATCCCCTACCACAGACCCCCACCCCAACACACAACAGAGCGACACACTTCCCCCTATTCAGCACCCACGCCATAAAAAAGCCCCACACGCAACACCAAACAAATCACCCCACCCCGAATCACCACCGAAATGACATCAAAAACCCGCAAGGAACACCCCACAGCTGTCCATCACGCCGCACCGCCCCCGGGCCCGCCCCTGAGCTGTCCATCATGCCGCGCCGCCCCCGGGCCCGCCCCTGAGCTGTCCGTCACACCGCGCCGCCCCCGGGCCCGCCCCGCAGCTGTCCGTCACGCCACGCCGCCCCCGGCCCCGCCCCGGAGCTGTCCGTCACGCCGCGCCGCCCCCGGGCCCGCCCGGCGGCTGTCCGTCACGCCGCACCGCCCCCTGCCCCGCCCCGCAGCTATCCCTCACGCCGCACCGCCCCCTACGACCGCCTCCGATGACGTCACACAGCCGCCATCTTGAAAAACGGCAAAAAAAATTTTTAATAAAATACGTACAAAACCACGAAAAAACAGCATAGTAACACAAGCACGACACCCCCCGCGCAAGCCGCCGACCCCCCCGGCGGCAAAAAACGCGCCGCCAAGGACCGCAATCGATCCGAACCGCCGCCAACCGTACGGGCGCCGCGCCGCCACGGGACGGCCGCGCAGCGACCCGAAACGACCCCCCCGGCGCGCGCCAGCGCGCCGCGGGGTCGTTTCGGGTCGCTGCGCGGCCGTCCCGCGGCGGCGCGGCGCCGGCAAAACCCCCCGGCACGAGCGCCGCCATCTTGGCCGGAAGTACGTCACGGCACCCATGGCAACAGCCGGAAATGACATATGCGCATGCCCGCCGCCATTTTGTCACCAAAAACAAGCACCATAGCAACCCGAAACGCGGCGCCGCTAACCGCGGAAAGAACGGCGCGAAATGCCGCGCGTCAGCGCGGCATTTCGCGCCGTTCTTTCCGCGGTTAGCGGCGCCGCGTTTCGACGCCAAAAAAACGCACGACGCCACCGATATAAACAAAGACATGCGCGCAGCCATTTTGAACCGGAAATCCGTACAGGCGACCATTTTAAACAGGAAGTTCCATGGCGGCAGCCATTTTGAACCGGAAATCCGTACAGGCGGCCATTTTAAACCGGAAGTGCCATGGCGGCAGCCATTTTGAACCGGAAATCCGTACAGGCAGCCATTTTGAACCGGAAGTAAATGCCGAAAGCCATTTTTAACCGGAAATAAACACCGGCAGCCATTTTTTAGCCGGAAGTAAATGAGTTAGTGTTAGGGTTAGTGTTAGGGTTAGTGTTAGGGTTAGTGTTAGTGTTAGGGTTAGTGTTAGGGTTAGGGTTAGGGTTAGGGTTAGGGTTAGGGTTAGGGTTAGTGTTAGGGTTAAGGTTAGGGTTAGGGTTAGGGTTAGGGTTAGGGTTAGGGTTAGGGTTAGGGTTAGGGTTAGGGTTAGGGTTACGGTTAGGGTTAGGGTTAGGGTTAGGGTTAGGGTTAGGGTTAGGGTTAGGGTTAGGGTTAGGGTTAGGGTTAGGGTTAGGGTTAGGGTTAGGGTTAGGGTTAGGGTTAGGGTTAGGGT